>NW_015151039.1:100221-110404 GCF_000732505.1 Cyprinodon variegatus
TATATATATATATATATATATATATATATATATATAGACAGAAATTTGAATCTGTATGCCGAAAAATATTCAATGTTTTTACTATTTACCTTTTATTTTCCTAAACAATAGTCCTCTCTACTAAAGTCTCCATTCCAATTATAATTAGATAGAAAATTATGTATACTCTGCAATGATGTCATCAAACAACTTTTAGGAACCTTCAGTTCAGCTGGTAACTAATTTACTAGCTGGGAAGAAGAAGTAAGAAGTGCAGACACTGTATATCTATTATGTAACAGACTTCAGGCTTATTATTCAGCTAATTAACCAGCTAATGCAAAGAACACAAGAGAAAGCTCATAATATTCCAGTTAATGGATTAGATAAATAAAGGATTAGATAAATAAAACCAAAGTTATCTGGTCTTTTAGCTACATGTTTTTCTGTCTCAAAATCAAAATAAATATTATAGCTTTATTCTAACTGTAATAATCGGTATGTTGTTTTATTTTTCTAGCAGAGACAATAATCTTTGTTTTATCTAATTTTGAAGATAACTTTTCATTGCATCAACCATAAATTATCATTTAAAGCTTTGGGCTAATGCTGTTAAAACTGGTATTTCTAAGTTATCACACGATGAGGCTCCTTCTGGGCAATTCCTAAATTTAAGCAAGAAGGCTCAAGTACTTCAGGCAAAAATGCCCAAACAGAGAGAATATCAGGTAAGAGCAGACATGAGGAGACGAGTCGGTGGGGACCTTTCCCTGACACCCACTGAGCGCCATCAGCTCATGGTGAGCAGAGATTCCAGGCTGGGAATCTGCAAGTGCGGGGTTAAAGTAATCACATTGGTCTCACTGCATCTGATCTGCAGTCTAACAGACTTCCAAACAGTTGAATGAGTAAATAAAGAGCCCCAGGGGACTCCCGCTGGAGCTGGATTACCAGGAGGGGTGCACGCACAAAAGAGACTGGAAGCCCCACAACCCGATAGTGAGCCGCAGACAAAGGCCTCGCATTGGACCTCGACCAGGGAACCGGCAAATTTTATTAATCTCATCCTAGACTGACTCGCCTGCCTTTGCAACACCCATAGCTGGTGCCTGTAAGCAGGTACACACTGTGGAATGTCTCCATATATGTTTAACCCTAAATGTGTCAAGAAAACTGTCAAATCTGCACAGTGAGATGGTTTCTTTCTACCTGTTTGAACATGGTGTCAAAGACCCACTATGGACGTTAGAGAGAAAGGATCACATAGCACGGGTCTCATGCTCACTTGGCTGTGGAGGCCAGGTCCAGAGGCGACTAAGGGCCGCGACATTCTGCAGCCCCAACCCACCCCGGGCCCCATTCTTTCCCTGTTTCTGGGCCTGACACAAATAAAAGGATTAGGAGCCCCCGTTTCCGTCAGACCTTCTATTCAAGACAAAGCTCTGACCGGCTTAGTGTCACACTTAATGATAAAAGTGCAAATCTCTGTCAGTCACTTTGGCCAGGAATACTGGTATTTGGGGGCTAATCTGATTTGATGAAGATTAAAGGATTTTTTTTTTTTTTTAAGAAATGATGTATTTGTGCAAAAAAAAAAAAACACAACGAGAAGATCTACACTGCAGCAAGGCAGCAGCTAAATTTGACATATAGCAATGAGGATGAGCTGTATCTTCCCGCCTTCAATGTGAGGATGTGGAAAGAGCTCGCTTTAGAGACAAAGAAAGAGAGGAAGCAAGTCAGCATATACATACAAGCGTGCCCACACCCTCACTAAAACCTGGGCTGAATGTAGACAAACACAGTGCTCTGCCCATTCGCATGCCGAGCTAGAATGTGTGGCGTGAGTGTGAAAGTAAGCCCTGGGCACACAACAGTCTCAACGCAGCACTTGCCACCACCATGCCAGTCCCCTCTTGTGTATCCGTGAAAAGCCTACGTGTTGGAAAAACATTCCAGAGGGGGGATCGCATATACACAGTTGGGGCCAGGAGCCGCATCGTGAGCCAGCAGCAGAGGCCACGTCTCAATTTCTCATGTACGTTCGATCGGGCTGCACAGAAGAAACAAGTGTGGGCTGATTCCAGACAGCAAACTGAGACAAACAGATCGGAAATATTGCTGCATAAAAACTGTAAACGTGTTAGAATAAATTAAGAGAACAGAAGCGGTAAAATCTGAGTTGAATAATTTAACAGGAGCAAAAATAATGCAGCCAGATTTGAATGTAATTTAAACTGAAAACATTTGCTGAGTATGTGTTCCTCCACTGGTTTCTTTGAAAGGACTATTATAGGATTTCACAGATTTAGCCAAAAAATCTAATTTGTAAATGGCATTTAATGGCTTGTGGTTGCCCTGCTTTTTGTTATGAAGAGTCATCATGCTGGGAAAATAAACCTGAAGGCCTGAGGATTTTGAAGCCACTATTAAAAATCACTGCTTTGCCGAGCTGAGAGATTTCTTTCACCCTCTCTCTCCCGTTGCTGATCAGCGCTCACGATTGACTGACGTGTCCCACTGGCTGCCTAACAGCCGGCTTTAGGAGATGAGGTTAAATTGTGGCTACCAACAAATTGCATGCTTGAGTTCCTCTGCATCCCATCGCTATCATGCAGTGTAATGTGAGCACACCAGGCAGATCCCTCTGCAGATCCTTCTCCTCTGCTGCACAACACCCCCACCGCCACCCCATAAAGCCACAGAGACCTCTTTCCACATCTCTGGCCATCAGCCTGGTCTCTAAAGTAGTGTTGGGCATTACCATGGTTTCCTAAAGGGTCCTACTAAGTGCTCTGAGTTTCAAAACACTTTGTACACCCCCTGCACCTCCTGGCAAATGCACTCTGCACTTAGTGATTACCACTAAAACATATGACATGAGTACTGTTTTGGTGCAAAAAGACATCTTAAGAAGTCACATCATATTTAAAAACATCTTACTTTGTGATCTATACGGAGCATCCAAAATAAGGTCAAACATTTCAGACCTTTTCCTTTTAACAAAGGTAGCATTTGCAACATTTTCTGAAATTGGATATACCGTATAGAATAGACGAACGTACAGTGTTTTGCAGAAGTAGTCCTACCCCTGGACTTTTTCCACATTCTATCGCTTTACAACCAGGTATTGGAGTGTATCTTATTGAAATTTTTAGATCACAGATCAACTTAAAGTAATGCATCCTTTTTAAGGCAATTTCGGGGCAAGTCTTTTAGGTATTTCTGGACCAACCAGCCATGTTTAGAAACAGAATTTCTTACCCATTTGTGATATTTCTTAAACTGTTCAGGCTCAGGCAGATTCGATGGCATCTATAACATCTATTTCCAAAAATGTCCACGGTCTCTATCAGATTTAGGCTTCAACTTTGACAAGGCCATTCTTACACATGCACAAACCATATAACATTATATGTCTGCCTGTTTTTAAAATGGCGTCCAGCTAGAAGGTCAACATCCAACCAACTACTACTTCTTTTTTAGCCTCTTCTAGAATTTCCATGTATTTAGTTCCTTCTATTTAATAATCTCTAAAAAGCCTTCGCCCTCCGGATTGTATAAAAGCTGCTCCCAAGCATGCTACTGCCAACACTTTGTTTCACCATAACAGTGGCATGTTCAGGCAGATTTGCAGTGCAAGGTCGAGCTGTGGATCTCCACAGAAAAACATTCCCATTGGCTGCTGCTCTCCTTGCTGGCCTGAGAGTTACGGTAGATTGCCATCCCTGGGTGTCATGCTGTTCTGCCATTGTTTGAGTATGAGGGATAGAACAGTCCAGAACTTTATCCCTGACATGTCTGCTGTTTTCTTTGGTCTTCATGAGGCTGTTTGTTCACTGATGTTCTCTAACAAAACCTCTGAGGCCTTCATAGGACAGATTAGATCCCACACAGCTGAGGAACTTCCAAAGGTAATTTGTTGTACTAGTTTTCATTTAAAGGTGTCAGATTAAAAGAGACTAAATACAAATGAAAACCACAATTTAAAAATTTTAAATCAGAACTATTTTCAAATAACAACTACTAAATATATATATCTTTTTTTTATTTTGGCGAAATATTGAGGATTAAAATATGTGTCTTTGATTGCCAGATGGATTGGGGGGAAAAATAAAAAAATCAGGAACCCAAGATGACGCAGTGATGCAAATAAACGCACCCCGACAGGTCTTTAATGGCTCTTAATGTGTTGGAAAGGAGGGGAGCTTGGTTAGCAAACCGTGAGATGACAGATGATGCATCCTAGTGTGCTGCTGGGACAGGCCGAGCCGTGTTGACATAAAACCCAATACTTCCTTAGTGAGGAACGGGGCCAGCTTCAGCCAGCTTCTCACCGATCTCCAAAAAAAAATCCCCTCAAAGCCGCAGCAATATCATCTGCCTCTGTGTTTCGAATGTGATATTTATCTCTCTGCAGAGATCTTGATTTATTTGCCATAGAGCAGGATCTAAAGAAACCTTTTTTTATCCTTTTTTTAAAGGGATATTTAAAGGTAGAAAAAAAGGTGTAGGGAGAAAATGTTGCTGGTAAGAAAGCTCCACACCTGGCAGGGTTAAGGAGCATCTTTAATTAGGTGCAAAACTCTTCAGTTGGGTTTACAACCATCCGACTCCATTCCTCTATATTCCTTTTTTTGCCTTTTATTCTTAGCTTGCATATTAGTGCACTAACAGCGCTGGGCGACACAGGAGTGTCCTGGAGTGAGTAAAGCACACACACACACACATATGAGATGAGCCAAAAGAGAAACCAAGCCGTCAGCATCTATCCTGCAAACACACACCAGCAGACAGACACAGACACACACACACTGCGGCAGCGTCCCGAGCACGGCTAATTAAAAAACAACAATTTCACAGGAGGGTACTGCAAACTGTTCTGAAAAAGCACCTCTCAGCACACCGGGGGGATCCTGCAGAAAACACTGGGAGGTGAGACAGGTTCTGGGAGCGCCGCTTTTATGGCTTCATCACTGGTGTGTTTTCTTATTGCTTATACTGCTGTGACCTGGATATTTTTTTTATTTATTTATTTTTTTGCTTACGGCTTGAAAAAAATCAGCTTGTTGCTTGTTCTTGTCTGTGAATGAAATGCAAATTAGAATGAAATCTAGAGCCAAAATATGTCCTTATTACTATAGCATCAAACTGACACTAAAAACAAAAAAACATATATAATTAAACTGTAACAGCAGGACCCCTTAAAAACAAAGCAGCAGGGTGTAAAATATAGTTAGTAAATGTAATATTTTGCAGGTAGAGCCTGTGGCACTTTCTAACAAGGCAGTCCATTATAAGGGTGTTGTCCAACACTTGGGTCGAGTGATAGGCCTTATTACATGGCTGCCTTCAAAGCATCAGCTTGGTTAGAGGAAAAAAATCCCTGTGGGGAAAAAGATCTCCCTCTTTCTAATGATGTATAATTGACCTCCCAAACACCAGGGCACAACAAACTCTCCCGGAATGGTGTAATTCCACTCTGGCTTTTACATACCGCTCGTCTCGTTCGAGCTTGTTCCTCCTCTACGGCTACGGCTGTCACCCGTCTGACAGCTCAGCTACTAGCCTTTCAGACCATCCTCATATTTTCTCCTAATATTTGCTTCACAACTCCGTATTGACAAGCCTTTCGCTCAGAATTTTGTTGGATCTTCCTTATCACAAGAAAAATATACCATTAAAAAAATAAGGGGACCAAAAAAAGACAATGTATGTGAAAAGGATAAAACAAAAGCAATCTTGTTAGATTATAATAGCAATACAGGGAGCAAGGTGTTTTTGAATTGTGTTTGTGGGAGTTTCAATAATACAGAATGCAATTGTTTTCCCTGGTCTGCATTTAAACCTTTTAAAAAGGTGCAAAAAAAGGCCCTGCTTGCCAATGACTTGATTTATTATAGCTAGTGAGCGCTGATTACGGGGCATGAATCAGTTGCTGTTGGAATGTAATTAGGCACGAAGACCTCTGTAAGGGGTTGGAAGTCTCCTCACAGCCCAAAGCAGTTTGTGGGCTGACAAATGCATCTTAAATGGCTGTCATAAAAGTCAAAAAGGTGCCAATTACATCTTTAAGTATCGCATCAGTGAAAATGGAATAAACATTGGGAAAAAAAAAAAAAAAAAGGAGATATAATTGTACTGATTGTACTGGTGTTAGACAGCGACCTGGTAGCTCTTTTATGTCTGGGAGAGGTTAACAGGAAAGGACAAAGATTTTAAAAATGCATGAAATATTAGAGTGTGGGAGTAGGATGGCGTGCAGACTTTGATGATCACTATTGCCACACAAGCGTATCGCATTCAAAACAGAAAAACAGGAAATATTAGGAAAGAAAACAGACCCTTCTATTGCAAAGAAGGTTTCTAAAGAAAATGGCAACATATCTATATATATCTATATAGATATATATAGACATTCTTTTCAACTCTCCCTTTTTTTTTTTTTTTTTTTTGCAAATGACCAAACTTGAAATGCACAAAACTGCAACAAGTTGGACAGAAAGAGATCCTTCTGCTTCAGCTTCTAGCCACCTCTGGGCCGTGACGCCATGATTCTGGTTTCCCCTGGTTACTGCTATGAATTTTCCATTGTTACCGGCTGACTACACTGCTGTCTTGAAGCTGGGTGAATAGCAAGCATGGCAATAGATGTAACTCTTTGTCACTTTGCAAGGTGTCTAGCAGAGAGCCATAATGTCCCGGTAATCGAAGGAGAATTGCTTAAAAGAGCCGGACACAAAAAGCTGAAAATTCAGTGACAAGCATGAAAAGCAGTCATGCAATGAGAAACACGGGAGCACCCCAGGGTCTTCACAGGCCAAGGAGCGGCCCTGTAATGCTGCTGCTACACTTAGAGGTTTGCCATTTCTTTCACTCAGTGAGATATTTTAATATTTCTATTGATTTAGTCTGCCCTGTGACAAATGATGAAATTTCTTCATTTTATTTTATTTATTATTATTATTATTATTATTTTTTTTTTTTTTTGAGAGAGAGAGTAAAAAAATCTGTTTAGGCTAATCCCAGATGCTGTGATGGGCCTTAAATTGATGGTACCAATATCAAAGTGGGAAAAAAAAAATAAGAAAAAGCAACAGGAAGTCAACCTTTTTAGTATTATTTTTATATTGCTATCAACAAATCTGAAAATAATGGTGTTACTTCAAATAAATTTAAATAATAAAAAAATTAAGTTATTGATTAGTCTAATAAATGTAACAATAATAAGATGAATAATACAATTTTATCATACATTTATTTATGCCATGCTTTTAAAATATTTACGTTTGCGCATTTGTGAGCGTTATTCGGATATACGCAAATTGCGCAAATTTGAATTGGCACAGGTGGCTTTAAATCTCACGTAATGAAAGAGACGAAATAATTCAAGGCGTATTTCGTACGCTATTCGTTAGGGGAAAAAAGGCAAAAAAAAGAATGCATTAAAATTAATTTCAGAAAAAATAAAATAACTAAATATATATAATGAATAAAAAAAATAGCGGATCGTATACATCAAATAAAGGTAATAGGATATGTCATAGATTTTAATATTAAGGCTTATCGCCTTTAACTTATATAAAGAAAAAAATAACTTTAGGGAGAATAAATCCAGGCGCGCTGTTTTTAAAAAAAATGTTTTTTTTCAACTATGATTTATTGTCAATTTTCAAAACGATTTATGAGGTTGACGGGGAAACGACCCGTGATTCAATTCGAAAACAGCGTCAAGGAGCGGAAGAAAAAGCGACTCTTTCCGCCTCCAGATTCTCGGGTGTGAAGCGGGATCAGAATGCATCTTCACAGGCAGTGGGTGCAGAGGCTGGCGTGGAAACACCGTGGGTTACTTTAACAGTAATCCAGATGAACCATCACCGTTCTGTCGGTCGTAGAATTTAATCAAAATGTATATCTTTATTTTTTTCCCTAATAATAAAATCAATATTTTATCATTTAAATAAAAACGATTTGCACAAATCATATTTATTTCTATTATTATTGGAAACATTTTCTAATAATTCTTCCCTCTCAGATGGGTTTCTGAGAGGTGAGCCCCTCAGAAGGCCTTCGGAGCAACCAAAGCAATTTTATTCAGCAAACCCACAGAAACAACATAAAGGAAGGAGAAAAAAAATAAAAGAAAAAGTGGGGAAGAACCAAAAAAACTCCCACCACCTCGTCGGACAGTAATTGTGCTTACTGTTGGTAGTCGTGTTTGCAGTAAAGTTTCCTTTCTCTGAAGTAACAGCTGGTGGTGAGAGGCTGTTGACACACGGTGCACTGCAAACACTCTTCATGCCATGAGGAGTCGTTGACCCTCATCAGGAAGCGGTCGGAGATGGGACGCTGGCAGCCCTCACACACGGATCTGTGGTGACAGTCGGAGCCTGGAAGAGCAGAGGGAAGGCCTGAATTCATTTCTGCACTGGTTATAATGTTGGGAAAAATCATTGCATAATACATAAAAAATAAGATGCATATCATCTAAACAGCAAGGCCTTAATTAACATCTTCTAAATCCTGCAGGTAAAATGTAAATAAAGATTCCATGCATCATTTTCTGCATCTGATTGCACTGAGTCATTTTGGTTTTTTGCATTGCTGTGACATAAAAAAAAATGCAGGAATGCTAAAAGAAAATAAAAAAAAATTCTAAATAATAAAAAAAAAATCCCCACTTGAGTGCACTTGAGTCTAACACCTACCGAGCATGACTCCCAGCGTGGCTTGTCCCGATCGCAGCGGGTGATCTTCGATTTTTATGCCGTCCAGCATGATGCGCGTCTCGGACCGTTCCCCCGCGGAGAGGCGCTCCAGCGACACCAGACCTGTTGCGATATCCATAAGAATATGGGTGAGAGCTGACAAGGGAAAAAACGAAGGAAATCCCGGCCTCTTAAAGCTGTCTGGAGGGGCTTAGTATAAGTGGGCGAGCTGGGAAACCTGTTGGAAACTCCGAGCGGCGCGCAAAATAAGAGACGCAAAGATAAAAGGAGAAAAATGCGACTTTTTTTCTGATGCTCGTCAATAAAACACCCTAAGCCGGAAGCGTGGATCCCTGATATGTCAAAGACGAGCAGCAAACAAACATGGTAAACTCTGGACAGTCACCTGTTATGATTGGAAGACCGAGGAAGCTTTATCTTCTCCTCCAAAGCCGACGTGTGGAAAAAAAAAATAGAGGGAGCCGCAACAAAATGACTTCCCCGAATGACAGCCTCGCCAAAGAGGAGGAAAGGGGAAAAAAGAGAGAAGGGTAAAAGTTGACACCAAATCCAGAGATAGCACAGTGCGTATATGCAGATGTCCCGGTAGTAACTCTTTGGAACCAACAGAGACGGTTGGCTGCTTGTGCCCCCGTCGCTGCAAAAGTCTGAGATCAAGATTGAAGCGAGTAGAGATCCTCCCACTTCTGCAGGCATGGCTACACTTTTTTTTCCTCCCTCCATTCACTGCCATTGGAGTTCTGTTAGAGCTGGATACAGTGCGCTCTTCACAGTCCAATAACAGCCCATGGATCAAATCAATAATAATAATAATAATTATCAGCGCAATAATGATGATAATAATATCTGAAATAACACTAAATGTGTGTGCACCGTGATTTCAATAAGAAAAATAGGAGAGGAGAGATACAATAATACAAATCAAAACAAAACACAAGACATTGCAAAATAAAAAAGAATAAAAAAATGAAGGGGGCGTATTGGCATCTTTTGTGCACAGAAGCCCGAACAGGGTTAACTGTGTGTGTGTGGGTTTGTGTGTGTATGATTGTTTTGGAGCATCGGGCTCTTTTGTGTATTGTCTGCTGGGAGCTGCTGCTCCCTTTCAGCTGATGCACCTGGCGATCAGGGGTGATAACAGCGCTGTGTCCGGCACTGAGGTGGCCTCTGCCCTCTCGGCTGGCTTCAAGTCAACTAATGCAGTGCAATAATAATAATAACAATCATATTAATAGCATCAATAATAATAACAATAATAATTATAATAACGATATATCATTATTATAATAATTGTTATTATTATAATAAAATAATACTAATGATCTTCTGTAAATTTAAGGACTTTCTCTTTTTAAATTACATGGATTGTGTTACCATAAACAAATGTTCCTTCTTATTTAATTTATGTATCTTTTCCTGAAACATAATATATATATATATATATATATATATATATATATATATATATATATATA
>NW_015151039.1:110669-112353 GCF_000732505.1 Cyprinodon variegatus
TGATAGATAGATAACCAAATAAATACATCAAAATAAAACCAAACAAAAAATAAATAATAATAAATAAGAATAACGACGTGCCATGAATTCTATAGTAGAAAACTTTGTTGGTGTTGTCAGAATCAGGGTGACCAGTTGTGATCCAGGGTCCTTTCCATGACCTTTTATTTACGTTTTTGACTCAGAGATGTGGCTGATTCCTTTTGATATGATCTGTGTTTTATTGGCTTGGTTCAGCGCTAATGGTGACAAATCTAACTTGATCTGCAGGAAATGTTCAGCATTTATTGGATGTGAATATTTATCATAGTATCCAATATTGGTAGCAGGCTATAGGTGGAATAGTTTGTTAATAAGTTATGTTTAACCACTCCTTGGTTCTTTCTCAGCAACATTGGGGGAAATTGGGTTTTATTTTCACACTTTTCTTATAAAAATAGGCTACAAAAATGAATAATAAAGGAAACGCACTTTAAAAAAAAATTATTCTAAATTGAGCTAGTTAAATGTATTCAACTGTTGGTAGAAACGTTTTTCTTAACACTAGTTATATCATATTTCAGAGGTCTTGGCTTGCTGCTCTTTGCGCTGCATCAAGGCGATGACCTGTAGCCCAGTTATGAATGCAAGCAGAGGATTGTTTTCATTGCCCTCTGCTGTTTAAAGAGTAAACTGCGTTTCTTGAATGTACCATGTAGAGCCCACTAACATGCTTTGATCAAACACAATGAAAAACTGAGCAGAAATTATGACTTAATTATTTCTGCTTTGGTTATTATAGCCTTAATCCACTTTAATTTCTCATGAAGATATCCTCCTGAGGCTCAACCTATAGTTTGCTTCTATTTCCATCTCCTCCATCAGCATGGGGTCAATTACCCTCCCTCTCACGCTATATTGGATTATCTCACCACTAAGAAGCATCAGGAGTTCAACTTTATCGATGGAACATAATCAATAGATTTCTAGGAACATATGAATTCTGCCCCCCCTTTCCCCTCTATGCCCTATATTCAACAGTCATCATTGGGTCACTTTTGTGAATGAGGACATCAAACATTTGCTCAATAAATCAAACTGTAGACTTTCAGCCTGCGGTGTTTTAATGAGCGTCTGCATGACAGGCCCTCCCTCGCCTTATGAGAGTGAAAAAAAAACTATAGCAGCAGGTGTGTTGCACAGAAAGCATGCAATTTACTTTAAAGTAAGCAGAACTGTTGCATCCATCGGAAAGGTAAGGGGCTATTATATTAATGCAGCTTTAAAACATAATCGAAACAGCCATGATTCCTGCAGGCGCCTGTTCTCATTTTAGAAATAGACATTTTTTTTAGACACACCAAAATATTGAAAGATATATGCAATTAGAACAAAGTAAAATAACTTAGTTTAGGCGGAAATATTCAACTTTTCAGAAAGTTTAAGAGGAATATTTTGCGTCTGACCCTGGGATGGCTTTTTTTTTTTAAACTAAAGTAAAATGTCTACAAACTTATAGAAACTGGGCTTAAAATACCTAATTAGATTGTATTTAGAACCTCTTGTTTCCTTGTAGGCCTATTATTTCTAGTATTTATACTTATTATAATTGAAAAGTTAAAATGTTATTGTTATGAGTCTGTTTACATAATTAAATAAAAAATCTAATAATTATATAATATTCTCAGGGTATAGAATTTGTTGC
>NW_015151039.1:112691-140884 GCF_000732505.1 Cyprinodon variegatus
TTTTTATTATTATTATTATTAATTTGTATCGTGTTGCTCCAGAATAAGACGCATACATCCCCGCCACAGGCCGTCCTTAAACCCGGAGGCTCTGCAGGCTACAAAACTAATAAATAAAGATAAATAACTTCAGCGTATAATGCAGATTATACATAATCTGAAGTGTGGACTGGGATCAGCGTTAGTCCTGCAGCTTGCGGGATACTATCTCTAGAAAGTTGCTTAAGCTGAGAGTTTGCACTAAAATAATCCTATAAAACCAAGAGGCAAGTTAAAATAAAATACCTTGTTGAAAATGGGAAGAAACTCTTGCATCTTCAAAGGGGAAATTATAGCAAAGCACAAACATAATGGCCGCCTAATTTGGAGAGCTGCAGGACTTTGGTAATTTACTCACTTTGATCTTTTAATAAGGCTTTCTAATGAAGATTGAGCTTTTTAAACGTATGCAAATATCAGGCAACTGAGCGCATAACGTTATTCTTTAGTTTGAAAAAGTTCCCAAACGTTGGTGAAAATATTGCCATGGTGGATATTTTTTAGCCTCGCTCATTGTTTGCTTTAAAATACTTGCAGGGAGCGGAAGCTTTGCAGGAGCGCAGCGCTTTCTGGTTCACTCTCTGGAACCGCTGACCATCGTGGATCAACACAGAGGCTTATTGAAGCGTTTGCATTTTGCGACCCAGTCACATGTAATTCCATCTGACTTTTCTGAGGCTGAAGATTTCTCTTTTTTTCATTTTTTTCCCATTTTGCACAGTTTGGGTCCCCTTCAAGACAGTGAAGGGGCCCCGCGGTAAATGAAGTAACTTATGTTTAATATTGTTTATTCCGAATTTTAAGTCAATAAATATTTCTAAGGATTTTTTTTAGGTTATTTGATGAGAAGTTAAAGTAGCCCAGCTCTGATCTTTATCGAGGCAGAAGAAAAAAAAAATGATACTGCGGGATAATCCCGGCTCCCGGAGGATTAGACCGAAGTTTAATACAGCACTGTCAACCCATGGCGAGATTTGTTTACGTTATGATTTATTGGATTCAGATTTTCTTTTTTTCTTTCTTCCCCAGCCATCCCCTCCTCTGACAAATTTATCGAGTTCCTGACAAATGGCTTGACAGCCTCCCGTGTGACAGGGAGCTGACATCCAGCTTGGAAATGTGACTCTGAAATCCGTTTACCTGCGGCTGTGGGCCGCAGCGTCAGAGCATGGAGCAAGACTGAGCTGGGACTTGATTACCATTTGATTTAATTATAGGTATAGTCAAACCCAGTGATGGTTCGCGTGATTATAAATATAACCATATATGGGTCTGTTTTTCTAAATTTCCACAACTTATCATAACAATGAACAGAGGCGTTTTTAAGACACAGGCATTGGGGGCTTAGCCCATCCAGACTATATATATTTACTGTTTAATAAAACAGAAACACACCTTTTTTATTTATTTATTTATGTTTCTTTACAATGAACTAATTTTATTATATTATATTATTTTATATTATGTTGTAAAATGTTTATGCCAGATCTATTTTGTTTCAGGGTAAAATGAAAAAAAAAAAAAACTCTAAATAAGACTGTTTTCCCTTTTGGATAAATTCTAGACATTAAAAACTTTTTTTTTTCATATAAATTAAAAGGCTTAAAATGGTTAATGCTTAAAATTCTAATGTTTTTTGCTCTTTGTTTCGATAAAAGATTAGAAATATGTTTCAGATTCAGAGCAATCACCTAGATAAAACTACTTCTCTTAATAGAGTTTTTAATATACGGATGAAAACTAGGTTTGTAGCTATAATCCGGCAGATTTACATTTGTTTTTATACTGATGTTCATTAATGTGCAACTTTTCCCAAGCTTATGAATACTTTTAGGTAAGGAAACCCTGGTTGACTGTAAACTAAGAAGCTGCATATAATTTCTATTGCAACCTGCGCCTGCAAAAAGGTTTTTGGAGCAGATCAGGCTATGTGAATTATCATAATACCACTTGTAAAATGCAGAAAGTACAATAAAAATAATAATAGTAATAATAATGCACATACAAAATAACCAATTTTTCTTAAATTTGTATTTAACTCCTCATGAGAACAGGAGCTGTTAAAAATGACCCAAGTCTCCAGCCCTGATCCTCCAGATCTATAACAATCCTTCAAACCTGAAGCCTGAAAAGGAATTATTTTGTAATTTAAATGAATATCTCATCATATTAGCTGCTTAACAAACACATGTGACCTGTAAATAATTCCTACTTTAATGCTTGAAAATTATTTCAGAGTTTAATCTGTTTGGTGAGTTTGGTTTTGAACGTGAAGCTGGTTATGTAATTAAGAAATGAATTGGGCTAAATAATAATCGTTTGGATTGTTTAAAACTGGAGTGGACTTTTACTTTCAATTCCCATTTTATTAAAACAATAAACTGAATCCAAGAACAACAAAATTCAGTAAATAAATTATTTGTGCTTCAAGTCCATCTCCTAGTCATTAGCTTAAACTGCATATAAGCACCAAAGCTTTAATTGTGAGAATATTTTCTAATGCAACAATGAAATAAACAGATTTACACCAACACAGTTGGTGTAACAATTTTTATAGTTTGTAATCAAATTATTTTTTAGTCATAAATTGATAATAAGTTGTGTAAGTTTAATGGGTAAGGTAATTTAAGAATAAAAGAATTTCATTACTATCAGATTTGAAAAAAAAAATATCTCAGCAACAGCAACAAGAACAAGAAAGACAACGGTAAATATTACACTCTAAACAAGCAGAGTTTGTTTTTGTTTTTTTAACTCTATTGTCAACAGCCTAAAAGCAGAGGCTGAATTTAAAACGTCTTCCTCTTGGATCATAGTTCTTGAGATTCATTAAAAACCTTCAACCTCTGATTAATTATACTCATAAACAATCAATCACAATTTCTTAGCTTTAGGTAATAATTTGCACCATTAATTGAGAGGGTCTTTAGCCTTACTCTGTAAAAGAGTCATAAGCAGTTTTATTTACATAAGATCAACTGGTTCCCATGTTAGAGAGTTCAAACAATAGAGAACTAATTTAGACACAAAAAGGACCTTGAATGGTGATAAAGTTTGGAAATCTGTTCCAATAAGGGTACATTTAACCTTTTCCTGCTGTTCAAAAGCTTCACCATCAGCACAGTTTGCTTAACTAGTTAAAGCAGAAAGTAAACTTTAATTATTGCTCAATTACAGATGCTTTCTCCAGTCTTATGACAGCTCAAATTTTTTCTCTTACTTTCCAAATAAAAATAATAATTAAAAGAAATGTATAATTTCACTAGCCTTGCAGCTTTGTCCCAGACCATACACATTTGGTGAAATGTTGCCAGGGCCAACAATTTAGGAATATGGAAGAAAAATATTTAGATTTGTTGCCGAAGTAAGAGCATCAATGTTTCCAGAATGAAACAATTATTAGAAACTATGCTTAAACTAATATTGTTGATTAAATTTGAAGACATTTTAATGGCAACTATCAACCTTTAAAAATATATTATCTTGTATAATTTAATATATAACTTTAATAGATTATTTATCTTTTCTGTTGTTTCCAATTATTAATAATTCCACAGTGAAAGAATAGTGTTTTATCTTTTTTTTTAAGTACTATAAAGCAAACCTAAGGACGGTTGTCTGTGCAGACAGTTGCAGCGTGACTCTGAGTGTAACATGCTGTTTTACAGCTGCGCAGCTGTTAAAACAGCTTTTTTTGAATTACAACACCTCCCCCTGCTGGCGAAAGCCTATATGTACAACTCACAGTGTTTAAAATGTTCGTCTCGTCTCTCCAAAGTGCGCCGTTTATTCAGTAACATGCTAATGAAATCATAATTTTGAAGACTTTATACTAAACCGAAAATACAGAGAAAACAAATGTGTTCTGTCAAAAAAAGAAAAGTTCACCAACAACACATGTTAATCTTTTATTAGATGTTGCAAATGTTTCCTTTTTTAAAATTTGATTATACCAGAATAACAAGCTATGTTGTTGATGATGGAATTTTTGGTATAAAAGCATTTAGCCTTGTTTGGATCAAATGTATTACACATCGGTTTTGGCAATTAGTAATTAAAATTACATTAAATACAGGTTATTTTTATTTGTAATGCTAAACAAATAGAGTATATGCCACTAAATACTTTTTTGTATGAAAAGCAATTTAGAATAACTCAGTTAATTAAACTAACTGACATAATATTCAGACTTACTCCAGATTAAAATATGTTCCATATTCCAAATATTATTAAAAAATCCAATTAACACCGTGGAATAAATTTTTTTGCAGGATTTTTGAATTTTCTCTTTATTTTTATTACTCTAAAAGAAAAAAACTAACATAAAACTAAAAACAATGGAAGGAAAACGACTTTAGTAAAAAATTCATTATGATAAATTTGTAATCTCAAAAAATAATTCAGAGCAAAATGAACAAAAATAAAAAAAACTTAAAATATCCTCATAAAATACAGTCAGTAGAAATATGTCATTCTTTAATTTTATGCAATATTTAGGTCATCAGTTTTACTGCAAAAATAAACTAGAAAGAAAGAAAAACTCAGCCTAATATTTTTAATTCTATTTCATATTTCTCCAACTAAAGAATAGACTAAGAAAACTAAGATATAAAGTTTATTTCATGCTAATTATGCAGGTTTATTCTACTTTTATTTTTATTTTCTTACAAAACTTATTGATTTTACCTTATTTTTAAAAATGTTTCTTAAAGAATTTTAAATGTAGATATCAATCCCTTTGAGCTCAGGGTGTGGATAAAAAATAATCTTTGCATGAGACTAAATTCAGAAGCTTAATAAATAACTCTTAAAGTTCAATTATTGGGGTGGAGTAGACGGTAAAGAAACGACGCCTCACGCTCTGAAAGGTCTTTAAGCTCTTTCACAAACTTTGTTAACCATCATCTTGGGGCAGAGTAAATGTCCTTTGTTGTTACAAGGCTAATGTTGTCATTAGCAAAAGTACCTCTGCTCAGGTATGATTTGCAGCTTCTTTCATCAAATGGTCATGTTTTTCAATGGATTTGTCCGGCAAAAATAGTGCCTCCTCCGAGGGAAAAAGTTCAAACTCCAGGATGCCGGAGAATTATTTTAGGATTTATGCCATTAGCAACAAGCTCGGGTCTTCATGTGGAGAGGAAAACCTCTCCGTCTACTGAAGAGTCTGCATGTGTTTGCACACTTTGTGGTTTTGGTAGAGACAGATATTCCCCAAAAAAATTTGGATGCAAACAACTAAATGTATCAGATTTTTCTGGAACAAAAATAATGATGAATCATGGTTTTAGAATGTAATGCAACAAAAAAAAATATTTTCTCAAATCCACAGAAAAAAAAGCATTAGATTATCCCCCTACTGAGGCCAGCAGGCTTTTAACTGATCACACATCTGTAAATATGCTTCTTTTTTTTTTCCTGTCTCAATTAAATACGGTGGATGTTTTTTTGTGAGCAAGCGTACATATATGATTGTAAGTGTGCCAATAACAGGCTGCACTTCAGAGAAAAGGTAGAAATCCACCAGATGTTTTGCAGCTGGGTGGATCTGATAGTGAAGATGGAGACAGCATCTGTCACAGGCGAGCATTTCTAATCTGTCCTGAACATTAGGCAGAGAGCACTAAAAAACCCATCACTCCAACATGTGCGCCGCACAATGTGCTCGCCGTGGCCTCTGCAGTTTGAGAGTTCACAGCTAAATGAGAACAAAAGGGATATTTATCAGGCTGAGCGGAGAAGAAGTTAGTTGAACAGGGACTAAAACAGGGACTAACATCAGTTATTATAGTTCAGAGTGCTGGAGGCTACAGACCAGGGCTTTAAGTTAGAGGTCCAGCAGGGCTTAGTGAGGTCAAGATCTATCAAACAGTGGGCAGAAATAGCTCTGCTCTATTCTAATTGGTCAGAATCTTTAAACATTTTACAAAGAAAATAGGAAAAAGTTTCTGCTAATTATATATTTTATCATAAGATGAACTATTCCTACCAAGAATTCATTCAAAGCATAAAGCTAAGTAGTTAGATGATGGAATTCCAAAATTAAACCGTATCCTCTTCAGAGCTAACACGAAAGCTTTCGGCTGATCTCTGTAGGCTTTGGAACTGTGGGAATCACAGCGGGCTGACCTTGATGCTATCTAGATGTTTGCCTTCCTGGGTTCATGTGCCTAGTTACCACTTGGTCAACCCTGCACCCCGTGAACTGACCCTGTCCTCCCTCCGAGGTCTGAAAGAAAAAGAAACCCAATCCTCCAGGGAGCACACTGTCTAACAAGAAAACTGCTGGCCCGAATCTCTCAGAAGTGCCTTGTTTTCCCACTGGACCACTTTCAGCTTAATAAACATCTTAACTAGCCAGAAGTCCCGTGGGAGCTGCTGGGAAATCCTCTGGGCAGCCAGAGCTCAGGAGCTGAACCTTTATTGCATCCAGGTGGCGGTTAAAAAATGCTGGCCGGCTATAAATGTCCAATAAAATACAAGTGGCACCTTGGAGGGTGGACAGGGTCAGTGCACCTGTCTGTGGACAGAAACTTTAGTCACTTCCCTCTTGTCCGACTGGTTTGATGTCACACTCTGTGGCACAGCAGTGCTGATGGAGAGATTAGTTAGGAGCTTTGGTATTTCTTCCCAGCACCAGGAGATGCAACATGCATTGCAAAAAATAAAAAAAGGAAAAATAAAAGTAAACATAACTGGATAAATACAACCAAAGATGCCATAAACACAAAAAACAAAACAGAACTTAAAGAAAGAAAAAAATTACTTTTTTAATTTGACTAAATGTGTTTAGCAAGGAATGTTTTACTTTTACAAAAAAGCATTTTCTAAAACAATTTGTGATGCTAAACATTCAAATACAATCCAACTAAATCCTATTTTTTACTTATTTTTGTAGATTAAATAAAAGCTTTAATTGCCTGATATAGATTTGAGTTGATGAGCTGCATTTATTGATTGAATGGGACTCTGTGCATCCCACATTTTTGCGCATATAACCAACACTCAGAAACTCTGTCACAAACCTTCCAACGCTCATAGAAAAGAAAAATATTATTTATGTAACTTATCGGTTTCATTGGTTAACTAAAATTATAAAGATGTGAATAGATGAGTGGATTAATTGAGCAAAAATAATTATAAAAAAAAGCTACTCTCCCAGTTTTTTTTTTATGTAGATGTCTCACAAAAGCACAATCTCTGGGTTAGCATTAAATGTTACCATGGAAATATAGTTTTTCTAAAACTTTTTTTTAAAAGAGCAATAATTAATTCGAAAAAGGAATATTGATGTGAAGAATGAAAGGTATCTGTTTAGATGGCGTCACATGCCCTTTATCTGTGCTTTATTCCATTGTCTTGTTCAGAAGCTGAGCCTGCCGCTAGTTCATGTACTTCCATTTGAATAGCTCTCTCAGGGCGTAGCGCCTCCCTGTCCAAAAAAGGCCAGCAGCAGCGTAAAGCATCTGACCAACTGCTTTCGATTGCTTTTGCAGGAGAGCTACTCATACTGCCGTCATAGTGTAATTACTTTACTAACTTAACAGTCTACTAATGCCATTAGCCGCAAACATACAGTTTGATGCAAATAGTGAAACAGTTTTTCAATGGCACAATTACTCAGTTATTAACAAACAGTAGAACATTTGCCAAAAAAAAAAGTTCTAACTAACAGAATTATAGTTATGAGTATCCACTTAACATTTTCCTCCCAAAAGTGATGTTAGTTTACCGTGTATTTGACCTTTGCATAGATCACACGAGTTTGGAAGGGAGGGCGAGTCAGGATGGAGTTGCAGCTGGACTGGTGGTAGAGAGAGACATGGCTTTTCACACATCTTGTTTTGGTCTATAGACAGTGCTTAACGGTTTACCTTGTGTTAAACTTCCTTTATGCATCTGCATTCAGTGACGATTTATTCAGTTGAGGTTTAATACATTTCCTGGAAACAAATGAATCTCACCTCCAGGGTGTAGTTTTCATTTTGGCGTGGTTGTAGAGTCCCTACAAACCACGTCACTCTGGGTAGAAAGACTTTTTTCTTTATAAATAAAAAACAATCAACAAAGAAGCCAATTAGCCACTCAGAACAGGCATGAAAATAGAGTAAAATGATGTAATGTAATCTTCTAGTCCAGAGCTCACCTGATTTTTTCTATATCTGCAGTAAGGAACAGTGGAAAACACCTGGATTTGAGACAGACAAGTACCAGTTTATCTAACCCACTGTTAGAAAATTGAAGCAAAATGTGGCATCTTGGTGTCAACAAGCTTTTCTGAATATTTGCTTTAACTTCTCCAGATATCTTTATCATGTATAGATCGGTTGTTGCAACCTCACATAAGGAACAGTCAAAGTCAGGCCAGGGTCAAATGCAGTTACAGATTACTGTACATAAAAAAGGTCAAAATATTCCCTTTCATAATCATCCTCCTTGTTTGGTTGAACGTTTGTTTAAGGACTTCCCAGTGCTTTATGCATACTTCACACATTGGTGAACAGTGGCAGCAGCCTGCCTTCATTTGTCCAGGACCATCGCTATCCAGTGGGAGACTTAATTGCACCTGAAGTCTAAGTAAAGCCTGGTCGGCACAACGGGTCTTTGATCTGACTTGAAAGGAGTTAATTGATTTCTGTGTTGCAAGGAGTGTTCCAGGGGTGAGACCGAGAAAGGGAGAGAAAAGATGTTTGCTGGTCATTTCACAACATGTGGCGAATATCTGCAAGAGAAAGATTGGGGGGGGGGGATGGAGGGATGAAGAGAGAGATCACCTCACACCCGACTCCATCCCTGTACAATTACAGTAATGTGACTCACATGGGCCGACCGCCTTGGCAGAAAAAGGAAGAAAAAGGGGGAGGAAGAAAAGGGGTTCCCTGCTCTGGGACATCACTCATCTTACCTCCAGCTGAAGTATGGAAAGACGCGTATGATGAGCGGCTTCCTTCTAAGTGCAGCTCAGGGGCTTGTTAAGGCGGCGGTATGGTGAAGACCACACGTCCAACGTTTTGCTTCCAGACTCAGTCAGGGTTTCTAACACTTAATGACATCAACAGCCAACGAAAACCATCTGAGGTAAGTGGTCAAATTAAAGGTGGGTGTCATATTATAACCATTAACTTTGACTTTCTCAGTTTTGGCCTCTGTGAAATTTTTAAGCAATCTGACTAGACAAAACAATTAGTTTTCTATTTCTTTGTGACGAAGATGATGAATCTAGTGAACGGTGCATTCCTTGGCAGAGTGATTTGCTGCATCACCTGCCTGAGAGTCCTGTCTTAGACAGGCCCTCCTGCCTTTACTCTTTCACCTCACCCTGTCTCTGGTCACCTCAGCTCAGGGGGGGGGGAAACAGGCCTGTCAGAGGGAGAGTGGCAGGCTAAGCCTGTCTTAACACAGCAACTCAAACCACCTCATAAATACAGGCTTCCTTTTCCAATTTCCAAGTGGCCATCTACCTCTGTCTACATGCTTACACACAGCTACATGTCATGGGCCCAGGGTGTGAGTTTAAAAATGACCATGAGACATCTGGTGGACTCACAGAGGGGTGGGGCTTTGATGTGCTGCTCCATTTAGTTCAACATCACTTAAAGGCATAAACCTTTCTGTAGGCTGCAGAGACCAGGTAGATTCAAGTGGAGATGAAAAAGGAAGTGACATCATTTTGTTTGTTTTCTTTAAACTGAATCTCATAGTTAGCTCATTAGCAGGACTGTTTAGAGCTCGAATGAATGCTGAAGAGATAACTTACCCATTTGATTTCAGGTGTATTGTAGCAGGGCTGCGTGTAAAAAGATGTGTGACATTGATGTAAACATATATTTCAGTTCCTGATCTGAAGCTATTAATTTTTTTTTATTCCAAGCTCAGCCAGAATGGATGGAGACCCTCTAAAACAAATCAATGTTTAAGGGTTCACTGGAAAAACAATCTACAAATTAGTAAAAATAGCTTAAATGAATTGTATTTACCCTTGATTTGAGTAGGTAAATGAGGTAGTTTGCCAATGGAATGAGTATTTTTACTCTTTAAATAAGATGATTAGATAAAATGCACTTGAAATAAGACAATGCAATTGTGTTTTCTTATTTTTAAATGTAAATTATCCTGTTCCATTGGCAAAATGTGTCTTTTAACTCCTCAATCCAAGACAAATGCACTTATTTTAAGAAAAAAATTACTTATCTAGATTTCAGTTTTTTCCAGTGATTGCTTTAAATTCTCAATTGGATTTAGGTCTGAAACATTCATATGCTTTGATGTAACCAGTCCATTGTTGTTCTGCCTGTTTAGGGTCGTTGTGATGCTGGAAGGCCAACCTCCAGCACAGTTTAAGTCTTTTTTTTTTCTTAAACTGCTCCATATTTAGCTCCATCCACATTTCTGTCCTCGCTCAATAAAGGTATTTCAGTGCATCATACTGCCACTATTTTACTTTATAGCTGCTGATTGATTGCTGCTCATTTAAGATGGGTTTATGTGGAGGTTTAGAGGTAAAATAAGAACATGATAAAACATTTTATAATAAAAAACAAAAAGAAAACACAGGTTCTAAAAAGTTGCATGGTAGAGAATTTAACAGAAACCGAGAAACAATCAGAACCTAAGAGGTGCATCATAAATCTGTCAGCCAAATTACAAACTTTGTAAAAAATATTTTAGTTCCTATTTGTCAATTTTTTGTTATTTCTAAAGTCACTTAAACTAGCAGTTTCTAATCCATTTATCATCAACACAACACTGTTTTACCATAAAGAGTTTAGGAACGATATTATGCATTAAATACGAGAATATTCATCTGAAAATGATACTGGATTTGAAATATGTGAATGAGAAACAGAATAAGCAGGCGAACTGAAAATATTGCAGCAAATAAATGAATAAATAAGATTACAGTACATTTAAACATTAATTTTTTTTGCAAATTAAAATCTTTTTTTATATGCCTTAATTTTTCATTGTCAGACAGGATGATCCAGCTTTTTTCCTGTCTTAGAAGCAAACGTTTTATTACCTACATGCCAACATCGGACCTACAGAGTTATGAGCAGTTAAAGTTAGAAAGTTTAAATCCCAATAACATACATTGTTGCTCACACTGAGCACAGCACATGGATATTATGCATACTTTTAAAAAATAAGACATTATAAGAAATATGACTTGGATAAACTCATATTTATGTTATTGGTTTCCAAAACTATATAAATATTTCAAGGTATGGTTTCTTCTCTACTTTTGATATCTAATTAAAGTTTAGTTGTAGTTTTGGTCCTGTCAATTTCCTACAAAAACAAAATATCTATTTTTTATATTTATATACTGAAAAAAAGAAAGTTAAAGAACACTAACNAGTTAAAGAAGACTAACAACACATATCTAGATTAAAGGGTGTATAAAAAATGGAATAAGCATAAAAACTATCTAACATCTGAAATTCCCTGGCACATTAAACTACTTTTTTCTTGCAGGTTTTTTTCAGTTTGCATATGGCACACTGTATAGATGCACTCTATGAACCAGCAGGGAGCAAGGCTGATGAAGCCTGTCACGTTCTCAGGGGCTTCACTGACACGAGTGTCACCTTCGCGAAGGAGCGTGAAAGCTGCTCCCTCTGCAGAGAATTCCTCAGTCGCTCTGATTTTAGCAGCAGCAGAGCAACAAACCAAACAGTCAAGGAGGGCTGTCATCTGCTGCCTGCTTCATTAAACACCTGTGAAAATCAAAAGCCATTAGGAGTTTTGGCCCAACAACAAAAAAAAAAAAAAAAAGAAAGAAACAGTTGGCAAAATCTGTAAGTTCACCAAATTACAAGTCTAATAAACAGCAGGGATGTTTTTCAGTGAATAAATGTCTGATATTATTTACACTTGATAAATCTGAATTTTTCAAAAATGAGCAGTGATGAGGAAGTCATTCTTTGGTATTAAGGTTGTGTTCATAACTGGAGTGCATTTTGTTAATGTCAAAGACCCAAAACAAAATCATAGTGTGTTTTTAAAGGATGATTACCTCAATATTATTGTCTAGGAATAATTAAAGTCATTGTAATCCAAGTTTTCCAAATAGTTTATTTAACCACAGGTAAGCAGCATATGGGAAAAACATTCTCCATAGTGTATGGTCGTGCTTTTAAAGAGCTGATTTAGTTGAAGAGTAACTGTTAACGGGTGTGTGTGTGTGTGTGTGTGTGTGTGTGTGTGTGTGTGGGGTGGTGTCTGGGGTAAACTCTCCATGTCTCCAGGCTCTGCTCATTGTTGTTGCATGCTCCTCATGAAGCTTGACAGGAAGATGCTTCTTCTGGAAAATGAACATGAGATGGACCTGTTCGTTCCTGCGTTCTTCTTCGCCCTCCAAGGCATCATCAAAGATGTGCAACTCTGATGAGCAACAAGTGAGTCACAGCTTAACATGTTCACTCTGGAAATTGTTGTTTTATTTTGGGCCACACACCCTTTTAAATCTGATTCCAACTATCTGACAAATAAAGTAAAAAAGGAGGATAACTGTAGAAGTTTCACATTTTGAAGAGAAAACATTTATTTTTATTTCTAAATACATTTCAGAAATTACATAATTAAATAAAAAGAGGTAGGGAATAACATAATAAAATCTAGACTAGTACAAGAAATCAGAGTTTTTTATTATTTTTATTCCTTTCTTTTCTTTGTCCTTTCTGGTTACAGTGGCTTCTGTGGCTTGATTGGAAGTTAAGACACAATACTCCGCTCTGTGCCGAAATTGTAGTGAAACTGTGAGGAGAAAAAAAAGGTGGAATTGCTGTGAGAGAAAAGAAATACAGAGAAAAAAATAAACAAAGAATTATTTTAGCACCATTCGGACACAGTCTAAGATATTTATCTGATGTCACTTAACTATTAAATTAAAATAAGACTGAGTGAAGTTTATCCATCAGCAGGAAAAAGATGAGAGAATTATTCCAGGGAGGAGGTACAGTACCACTGCCCCCTTGTGGTAGAAGAACGACAAGACCCCTTTTTTTTTTTTTTTTTTTTTTTTTTTTTGGTATGTTGCTAAATTATGGATTTACAGACTGCTTTGAAGTTCAGATTTAATTGTAAGCCAGGAAGTAACTAAGTTGGGACAGTTTTTGGATTACCTAGAAAGAAACAATAGAAAGAAAACACATCAAAGTAAAATAAAATAGATATTATTTGAATACAGAAGAGAAGAAAATATATATAATTCATTATTTATATAGGTAGCTTTTTGTCTTTTCCTAACACTGGTGAGAAAACGTAACTTTGTAAAAGTAAATGTAATGTAAAAAGACCTTACAATTAAAATACATATACATAAATAAATAAGTAAATAAACAAATAAATAAAAATAAATAAATAGGCTTCAGTCTGCTTACATAATAAACACATTTTATCAATTGTTTTTCAAAGAAAACCAAAGTTAATTGAAGAAAAGAAGCAACAGCGCCTCCTACAGCAACTATATTCAAATAAATCACAGAATAACTGCCTTTGATGTGGTTACTTGGTTACTTCTGCCATCTCTTATTACTGATGTTTTCATTATATAAAAAAAGAAAAAAACAGAAATAAAACTGATTTTTTAAATACATTTGCGGGCATAGAAATGTATTTGTATTTCAGTTTGATAATTAATATATAAATTTTACATTATTTTCCATTTTTTCCACAATTCAACAATCAGCTGACTGTTTGTGAGCATGCAGACTGAGATCATCAGCGTTATTGTCGTAGCTGCCTTTTTTTTTCTCACATTAAATCATTAGTCAACAAAATGACCTGCCAAAGATGAAGTTACTTTTGTAATAGGTTCAAAAAGTCTACATTTTCCAATTGCTGTATTGCTCAAAGTTAATAAAAAAAAAAGAGAAAAAATGAGAGTAGAGCTTTCCAAAAATCCTACAAAAAAAAACAACAAACAATAACAAAAATATTTAGTTTTATGCACTGGAAAAAGTAAATTTGCACTAGATTATATTGGAGTATTTTCCAAACAGATCAAAGCGATTAACATTTTTTTAAATTGTGAGTTTAAAGACATAAGCAGAGCTCCTCACACTAAGTTCAACAGTTGTCTTACTGTAAGGGAGCACTAGGTGATGCTGTATGATCACCAGAAGAAGTTCACCACAGTCCAACTCAGAAGGCAGCAAGCTACAGAACAACACCTGAAATTTTAAAATTGTGTGCTCCCAATGAGGGGGAGTGCACTCCCACTCCCACTCCCACTCCCACCTTCATCTACTTGTGGCGAAGCAGCAAGTTACCCAAACCTGTCACATATCAGAAGCCTATTATTTGTGAAAGAATTCAGCTCTCTCCACTCACACAAAAATCAGTCTCAACATCTGGCACAGTAAATAAATATACAAGTGATTGTGTGTATGTGTGTGTGTGTGGGGGTGTGGATGATGGATGGGGGAATGGGGTGTTATCAGGGAGAGCATGTATCAATGTCTGCCAGTTTTACACACAGCCTGACAGGACAGTGACACACTCGAACATGGGCGGCAGTCACCCAGACGAGCCCAGCTTCATTTCCTGTCCCTGCTCCACTGCCAAAAATATGTGACATGTTGTCTTCATTAATTCCACCTCTATTTGGAGCTCTGCCTCTCACACACCACTGTACTCTACTGTCCTTCCATTCATTCACACCCAAACTCACAGAAAACTCCCTGAAACCGATCATACATAGGTGCTAATGAAAAGCCCGTCATGTGTGCACACACACTTTATCCCAGTCCGCTATACTCGCTCTAAAAATCATTAAGCAGCCGCCAACAACATTTTTCAGCAGAGCAAACTACATAAAGATGTCACTTTAATTCGCTTACTAATTAACACTTAAAAAGACACAAATTAGATATGCGTGGCTAAAAGCAATTATAATATCCTCAAGTTTTTTTGCGAGTCATTTGGGAAATGAAAAGAATGCCTAATTGCTGGAACCAACATCGTCTGAGACATGGCTTAAGTGATGCCTGTTAGGGGATGGTCTTATCTACAACTCTGGCTCTGATTACAACAGTTTACCTCAATTACATGCGCATATGGAGAATTCAGAAGGGCTACATCTCTTTCTGTGTTTATTTATTTATTTCTTGGCAATTTTGAGAAAAGAAGGCAATTGGAATCTGTAGTGAGGGTGTCTATAGTGAGAACAGGTGACAGTGACCTCTTCTGGACAGCAGAGGAAGAAGATGTTCTAAAAGAAAAGGGGAAAGAAGATGCTCCAATAAAAAGAAAAAAAAAATAACAATAATAAAAACATGTGTATAAAAAGTAAACCAAGAAGATTTGGAAAAGAAATAAAAGGAGAAGACTTTGTGCTGCTTTGCAGGTAAATTACTGACTCCATTTCCCTCTGCTTGTGCTCATCGGCTATAATAATAAGAGGAGAGAAGTAAAAATAACACAATGGTGAGGGATGTTTCCACTTGGAAACTAATTATCAAGCTAAGCTGTGACTTATCCTCATCAGCCTGGCCCCACCATTAATCTTGTGCTGTCGTCCACTTCACTAAATCCTGTGTTACACTATCTCACATTTACTTCATCAGCTCCAGCGCGGCTGTAATTAATGATTTCTCATGCCCTTCCCTTCTCTTCCCCAGCTCAGCTCACCATGTGTCCTCCTGCTAATCACACTCCCAGAGAAGAAAAGGAGGGAGGAGGAGGTGGGGAGGAAGCAGGAGCAGAGGAAGAAGGAATAAAAGACAAGAATATATAGGATGAGTAGTCAGCCTGTCTCCAGCCTGGACACACACACATGCACATGTAGATGGCGTTAATACCTGTGCCGGCAATGAGCTTCATTCGGATGACCATATGACAAGATGGCGACTGTGTGATTTGGATAGTGTGTGACAGAAGACAGAGGCAGAGTGCAGAACAGACACCCGGTTTGATGAGGGAGTGTTTGCTCTGTAACACATCTCAAACCCAACAGCACCTGTTCTTTTACAGTGGTCTGTCACTTCCTGGCAGTTCTGATACCAAGATACCGTGCTAATGAGAGAGAAGGGGGGTTGTCACTCTTAAGCACACACACACACACCCCCACACACACACATATAGAGACATGCGTACTCTTTTTGTCTCTCGTTTTCACAAATACTAGAGCTGTAAAAAGAAGGAGCTGCGTACAGATGATTTTCTTCCTACAGATGCCTGTAGGCTACAGTATTTCATCAGAAATAGGGAGAATTTTGTAGTTCTCTATTTTATGTATGTATATGTCACTTTTTTTTTTTTTTTATATAGGGGTGATTGAAAGATTGAAAAGAAACTGAACATAAATGTTAATTAAAGGGTTTTTTAAGTCAGGTTGTGTTCAAATATTATAGCCCCTTAATTTCTTATGGTGGTGGATAACCTCCTCTGTGTCAGAGACAGAGCAGCTAGGCCTCATCGGACTATACTGTCTAAAGACAAGTTTTGCATGTCTATATTAGTAAAAATCTGTAAAAAAAAAAAAAAAAAACTCTATAAAAACGGTTGCCGGCGATAGGTGGATTTTAAGAGGTTAAAACATAATGGTATGCTGACTATTTGTTAAGACGGCAATGATTATTAATGAAGGAAATAAAGGTAGGGGTCGGTGTGTCACCATTCATCCTCCTCTTTTGAAAATATTAACCATTTCTGGGAAAAATTACTACCTGATATTAAAGTAAAGCAATATGAAGAGCTTTAATTTCATTGATTATTGTAGTGACTTAATTACTTACTGCTAGATGGTTGCTGTGATACAGGCTTTTGTCAGTGCATTTAACATAAGAGTATCATTGGTCATGTGAAAATAATGTCCCTGTGTACCTGTGTAAATGTAACTTAATTGGTAACTGATTCTTTCAGAGATGTTGAACCTAAAGCCTGCTGGTCCATGTTTAGCCTAATGGAAGACCCAAACTGACCAGCTGTTGTTCTTATCAACAAAATTCAGTATGCATAAATAGAACACTTTCAATTCAAATATGATTATGCATTTATTCAATAAATATTTTTTTCTTTCATAGCTTTACTTTGCTTGAGTATTATTATTTTTTACTTTTACTCACTACATTTGACATATCTATACTTTTTACTCCATACTTAAAAACCTTCTTGTCATTTCTTATACGTATATATATATATATTGTCATTTCTTAAAAATATATTTCATATTTATAATGCCATGCGTTGCAGGGAAAATCGAGAGTGTAAAGAGAACCGGTCCAGTTGGAGCCCAAATCCAGCATAGATTTTTAATTTACGAAGTGATTAAGTTTCAGATTCTTTTTAAATTTTAATGTACTTATTATGTTACAATGCTCTGAATACCAAAGTTTTTTAAGTATTTAACTGCTATTTCAGGACTTTTGTTCAGTTCCATTTATATTTTCCCATCTGAAATTTTTATTTAGAACAAAACCAGACCAAAAACTATTTCTTACCGTATATATTTTTTTTCATCAACAAAGTGAATAAAAGATGAACACAACCCCACTTTGCATAGAACCGTTGTTTTTTTGTGTATGTGTGTGTGTGGTAATGCAAAAACTTTATTTTACTTTTATACCGAAGTATATTGTGGAAGCTGAACTTTATTTTTACTTTACTATAACTATAGTGAAAGAGTTCAATCAGGACTTTTTACTTTTACCGAATTCTCTTGTTAGACGTATGCATTTAGTTTTACTTACATAAAGTGAGTATTTTTGAAACCTCTAATTTTGAAGGACTGCTGTGGTTTCTCCATTTGGTAAGCTGAAAAAAACACCATCATGTGCAACAAAGTCGTATGTTAAAAGGAGAGAAATGAGAAATGTAGAGGTTTTATCACTGCACAGACCTCTGAAAAGGGGTGCATGGTATATTATTAGCATCTTATCAGTGTACATTTAATAACGCAAGAGAATGTTAGGAGATCTTAAATTGTGTCCATGAGATGCATGTAGAGGCTCAAGTGTGAATGTTAAATACAGGCAAAATTGAAGAATTGGGAGAGTACGGGTTAAGTTATCGAATTGTGCCTCTGTGATGTCAAAATGTCAGCACCACGGAGGGAGCGTTTTGCAATCTACCTCTTAAAAATTATTTCAAAACATATTTACAGTATAATCAAAGAAAAATGTACCGGTATTTGACATAAAAGCTAATATTTTGGCACATGAGATCAATCACTAAACATTGCCCTGTTTGCAACTTGTTGCTCAGAACATCACATGCGTTAGAGAATTGTGGATAATATACTCCGGCAAAGTCTGCTTAAATGCGTTTGGATAGAGGGTGGAGCATAAGACCACTCTGGAGAATTGGGACATGCTGTGCATTCGAACCCATCAGTGGAGACATGCAATTAATGAAGAAAAGCGTGGAAGGATGGACATTGGAAAATGACTGCAGTGGACTTAATGGTCACAAGTGACAAGGAAGATTCTGTGCAAGTTGCTAAAGGTGAAAGAACAGGTAAGATGCTATAGGTCACATTCTAAAATACAAGTATTGTGCAGAAATACACAAATTATTGTACTAAGGAAAAGACAGTTTTTTTCCCCCAGAAAATGTTGATTAAATAAATAGTGAAATTGAAGCACTTGCACATTTTTACCTTTGATAATTGGTTTTCAGAGAGATAATTATTAACAGGGATTTGCTGATTTGCTGATTTTACAGTTTTTTCCTGTTGCAAGGACAAATTTTGTTAGCAAAAATATCAAAAATAATGTTTAAACATCATTATCAAAAACCCTAGAAACTAGGGCTGGTCTAAGCTAGAAGTTCTCTTTGGTATTAACCCTTCATGAATGACTTCAGCCTTCTTGATCAACAAACTTAAAAATATAAAATCAGATGATTTCAAGTCTGCTGTTAACTGCTTATAAAATGGAAAAAATATATATACTTTTACACCCCTGAACTATCCCTTTAAGGTGTACAGAACTGTGTGAGATGCATGATTGAGTTGTTGGAGGCAAGAACTAGGGAACAAAGTCAAGAGTTCTTGGAAAGGGAGGTAACACTTTTAAGAGAGAACGGACGCCTAGCACGGCCATGCTTTTATTCAATTGGGGCTTAGTGGAGCCAACAGGGCCTCACTGTCTCAGACACTTAATTACAACCCAAGACCGTTTGCTTTGCATTCTGGGCCAGCGGCGTCGGCGGCAGCCGAGCGTTGCAGCCTCTACTCACTTCCTCCTCGATCTCTGCCAGGGATTTGATCGTAATGCCCATTAAATTGACTTGCTGCATCTGAAATCAAAAGCAGGGAGCGAAGGAGGGAGAGGGAGAACAGGAAGGACGAAAAAAAAGAAGAAACATGGCAGTTAGGCTCAAGGCTAAGTAAGCAAGCTTAAAAACTTTAATCCTTTCCCGCTCCCTGTCAATACAAACGGGGCTGTAGTGACAGCCATTGCCAGCCCGCCAAATGGACTGCATTGAGCCAGCTTTTCCTGACTGCATGCATTCATCTCTCAGTGTCGAAGAAAGAAAAAGAAAGTACCGGTAGGTGGAGCAAAGAAAAGTAATGTCCACCTGAAGAAATGTACTAGAAATTTACCCTATCCCTCTCAAGTTGCATTAATAGTCAGGAAACAATCATGCATTTGTCAGCTGACCCTTTGCATGTTTTTTTGTTGTTTTTTTACCTCCTGAGGTTTTTTATGAAACTTCTCTGACACCACAAAGGGCACATCTTCGAGAGCTGCAAAAAAGAGGACAGAAAACAAAGTTAAACTTTATACAGGAAGAACATTTTAATCTTTAGTCTTAAATGCGACTACTTTCTGAAGTCTAAATGCAGGATTACAAAACAGCAAAGCTATCACCCCCTCCACCCCCCCACCCCAACGTCTCCCCGCCTTCCGTCTACTGAGAGAAGATGAAAGGATTTTTTATATTCACTGTTTGAGCACCTCCACTCTCTCCTCCAACCCAGCCCTTTTTCCCAGCCCTCTTCCAGTTTAATTACTCTTGATTATTCCTGATTCTGTCGTGTCTGAGAGATGTTCACCTCAGAAACAAAGACACGCTCGCACTGTAGGCACAGAAAAGCGTATAGAGGGGAGACAAAACACTCACGAGATATCAAATTTGCATGAAAATAAGCCACACTGTTCCGCCAGCAAAAAGTGGATTGAAATGAGGACTTGCCAGGAGCGTGGTGGTATAATTAGCATTTGACCAAACAAACGAGCTTCAACAGAGCTATAATTAAGCAAGCCTGTAATTAAGTGTATGCCCTTTATCATAATGATCGTGGTTAAAATGGTGTGATGGCTGCCAGTTGATTATTAATGGTGTAACCCCGTCCTGCATGCATCCTGCACTGGAATCAAGGTGTCACGACTGTCAGGCTAGAGAGCAGCCCTTTGTTTATAAAATACATTAGGGCCCAAATTAACACGGGGTGACAGGAGACACAAAGCCTCTCGTTTCCACGCTGAAGGGGGAAACTGCAGCTGCTTGGCTTCATTCTAAAACTGAATTTTAGAGTGACAAAAACTTCCCTGTGCTGGCTCCAACCACAGCTCCAAAAATAAAGGGGCTGCTCTTCAAAGAGTTTTTCTTTAACCCCCAGTCAGGTCATAATGCTGGCCCAGGAAAAGGAACTCATAAGTGTAAACAGAGGCTCTTCGTGAGTCACCGCCTCGGAGACGACAATCCTGTTGGCCTTTCCTGTTCAGAGCAATTTTAAAAAGTTCTGACATAAAACAATTTTTCTCAATTTGACACTTTTGTGACTCGGTTATTACATAGATGCAGGGTTTGGCACTTAGATACAACTCTAATACAATCTGATCTGTATGTTCAAAGCATAGGCCTTACCCTGCAGCCAAGAGGGAAAGTTTTTATCTTTCTTATATTTCCCTCCCATACTTTTCTTACAGGCTGAACACAGAGGAGCTGTGAGCTCAAGTCAACATTCTTTGAGGCTTGTAATTACAAAAATAATATGCTACAGTAGATATTTACAGTATTTTTACTTAATATTTGATTTTATCACATGAAAGTGAACCTACAAAATACTGTAAAAGATGATTGTTTCTAGACCAATCAGAGATGCACCAAGAAATGAAGTCTTCACCATAGAAAGGCAATTTTCCGCTGCTCACCAGCTCTGACTGGCCAGTCATGACCTTAAAGCTACAGTGTGTAATAATTACAGGGATATACAGTCCGAAATGTAATATATTATACATAACTATGTTATTTATCATCATCTACGAGCTCAGCCTCTTAACCTTAATATTTGCGTTGCCTTAGAATTCGTTATTTATAATTACATAGGAGCGGGTCTCGCAGCCATGGAGGCAGACATCTTTGCGCTACGGCAGCGCAGAGCCAACAAACTAGCGATTGCGAGATCGCCCATTACGCTCGAAAGTAACTACGGCAAGTTGAGAGAGATGAACTGAGACGGTACTGAACAATAGATGGCAGTATTATGCCTGAGAATACTATCTGTAAAATTATCTATGTAAACAAACCTCATCACTTGAGAAGGTAGGTGATGCGGACGTCATGGAAGACATTTTGTCCCATAACACTCGCCGTACTGTTGGGGGGGAGAAGCGGTGGGGGGGAGATGTTCATGTTGCTGCAGTCTGCAGTCTGGACGTTAGATGTCGCTAAAAATTACACACTGTAGCTTTAAAGGACCTTTTATTTGTTTATATCATCAAATGCACCATACCCATCAACAACAATCAAAAGGAAGTTGCTTTTCTCCATGCACGGTTGCCTACTTAGCAATGTTTTTGCAACTTTTTGAAAACATTAACTAACAAAATGTCTAGCATCTTTTTCTGGTATTATTGGATACTTTAAGGGCTAACATCTCAGTTGCCAATGGCTGGATTGTTGTTTTGGGCTTTAAAGGTTGCCCCTTACAGTAGGTTTAACGTTAGATAAGACTTTATGAATAACTTAACAACGCTGTCAGTTTCACCTTTGAGTCACATTTGCAGGTCCTAACCCCACATGCTGTAAAGTCGGGAGGTTAGTGACAATAAAAAAAAAAAAATCAATTATTATTTTAAGAGGTGAAACTATTGTGTTTATTTCTCCTGTATCTTAGATTATCCATTGATATTTAAAAACTTTTATTTTAGCACTTAGCTCCTCTCATTACTAAACAGTTTGCCACACTGCCTATGGCAGAAGATCTAAATATATATTTGGGGTGACAGTGGTGTTGGATGTAGGAGTTTGCCCTGAAATCGAAGGGTTGACGGTTCAAGCCCCCTCTGACCCCGACTGGTGGTCAGAGGGCCCGGTGGCGCCAGTGTACGGCAGCCCCGCCTCTGTCAGTGAGCCCCAGGTCAGCTGTGGCTACAATGTAGCTTGCCACTATCAGTGTGTGTGTGAATGAATGGGTGAATGAATGTAGTGTAAAGCCCCTTGGTCAAGTCTCCTAACTTGAATAAAGGCGCTATATAAGTACATGCCATTTACCATATTCAGCACCAGTGATGTATTTCTGTGAGAAGATGAAAGGAAATAGTCAGTTTTTCATTCAAGCTGCTGCAACAGAGACCAAAACCTCAACAGGAGATTTCACTCCTTCTCGGTTTCTTGAGTGGTTTACCCAAAACCTGAACTTTTAAGGTCAAAGAGGAACCATCTTCCACAGCATATCAGTCGGAACGTTTCATCCCATACTGTACATCATAGGGTGAATTGACTGAAGGCTGCCTTCCATAGATAATATAAAGTTGGAACAAATTTATCAATAATCTGCTCTCATTTTATCCTGTAGATTTTTCACCCATTTATCAAGTAACATGTTCAATCAGGAACAATTTAAGAGTTCATGGTCTACATTAAATCAAGATTATATAAGCAGGCTGAAGGCTGAAGGCTTACAGTAAAGCAAACTGTGCTGATTGCCAATGTCAGACGCAAAAGACTAAAGATGCAGGAGATTACAAAATCAACTCTAAACTTCTTTGTTTTAAATGATTAGTTTAGAATATTAGACTGACGTCTCTGTTGTACACACAGTTAGACAGCCATTGTGCTTTTAGTACAAATGGTTAAAGTCTGGCCATGACAGAAAGGCTAGAAAGACTTTTGTCTTTATGCCGAAAGTTAGATTTTTAGAGAAATCAGTGCTGGCAGTTTGAGGCTTTACAAAAAAGAAATGCTTAGCAGAAATCAGCTACAAATCTATGATTGATGTACCACTGATAATCTTTAAGGAAAGGGTGTTGCAGCCAAGTGGTTAGAGAGGATTGTGTTGATGTTCTAAAGAGGCTGCAGAATCATTGCTTTGGAGCTAAGACTAACCCATCCTGTTTCCCTGAGAAGGACTCTTAACCACAGATAGGTTTGGTTAAATGTAGAGGATACATTTCCTTATGTGGGACTGTTAAGGGGTCTTTCCTTTCCAAAGTAAGCAATGTGTGCTAGATTTAATAGATTAGTCCAACCTGCAAACTGACACTCAAACAACAAATGAAGGGATTAAACTTTCTTTCAAAATGCAACAGAGACTGATGTCTCTGCATCGCCTTTATTGTGTTTCCATTGAGAGCATGGAGACATTCACAGCAGCTGGTTAAACCTTAAGACTATAAGTGGATACTACTTTGTCGCTGCCAGGACAAACACCGGGGCAGAGGTAGGCAGGGAGAAAACATTTAAATCAATAACCGGCAAAGGGAAGCAGATTGTGGTTGCTGATGGATCTACACGGCACGGACAGATGGATGCGGAGTGCCGAAGGCCAGAGAGTTTCTTTATTGCTCAAGGATTACATTTAAAACCAGATCTTACTTTGTATTCCTCTACCATCTATACTACAGAGCATATCTTACATCCAGACAAATGGAGAGGCGCAGCAGATGACTTGGCTGTAAGGAATGAATGCTGCACTACAGAGCAATCTGAGGGTGCAAAGGGCAAAAATAATGTAAATCCAATCTTCTGAGACGAAATCCCAGGGTAAAGCATGTTCAAGCCACCCAAGTGGCCACGCTACACACCATTAGCTCATGAGTGTATTGTCGCGCTCAAAACCTGGTACATATTTGGCGATTTGATTTTCTAGAAAAAAAAAAAAACATCTGGTGGGACTTTTGGTACAGCGACTGTGATGATGGTAGTGATGATGATGGCTGTGAGCTCAGTGGTGGTGTTAAGTAAGGAGGACCCTGTGGCTTGAGTGATTGTAGTGTAAAGAACGAAGTCAGCACAGGCCCCGTGTGGATCATTGCCTTATTAATGGCTCCGTCAGGTGCAATGAGCAATGGCTGCATTGTCATCTCCAGCCCCTGGGCACAGATGAATGGCTGTTTCAGGGCGGGAAGGGCTCTCTCGTACGCTGGGCTGAGCACTAATCCCTCACTCTTCCATTGTTGGATGCACTGTCACCCAGGACCTCAGCAACGCTATACATCGCATTCCCACACCTCCAACAGACACGAGTTGTGCGTGGCACGCAAACACACGCAAACACACAGCTGACTGATGGAAAAATATGCGTGGCTGATCGAGCATACCCCATATTACCTGGGCCACAACTCAGGAGTAGCACTTTAGGAATGTTGATGAACTTTTATTTTACACTTCACTAATCCAGCAGAACTGCATTGATCTCTGTCTGGTGTGATTACATGGGTGAATCTTTCTACTCCCTGAATTAAGTGAGGAAAATGTGCAAGCACAAATTAACATTTTCAATATGATTCTATTGTATAAAAGCATAAGACAGAAACAGTCCTAAATAGTACAGCGGCTTCATCTAGAAGCGTTTCAAATTCCAAAAACCAGAATAATCCCTTTTCTCTGCATGCAGTGAAGCTAAGCATTGCGTTTCCTTCAGTGTCGATGTGACGTTCAATTTGAGCCTTATTCTTCATGCAGACCACAGAAATGCTATTCTAGTTGCACACCCGGCTCTCTGTCACCACTGCAGATAATGGTGAGTAGATGAATAGAGAACTGGAGGAGGAGGACCCCTATGCCCACTCACAGCCCTTAGCCCTACTCTGACATGAGAAATGGTGCCCAGGCCTGACAGCATCTCGGAGACATATTGTAGTTTATTTTGTCGCCCGGGCATGCCATCTGTGCCATTCCAATAGAGGGTGTGTGTTCAGGCGGCTGCAAGGGAGAGGGCGCGAGGCTCTGGGTCCCTCAGTAGCTCTGCAGTCGCGGCAGGTCATTAGTCAAATTGCCTAATGAGAGAGAATACAAATGGCCCCCTACCCTGACAGGAGGAATTTTGGAGGTGTCAGAGCTCCTGACCCGTGCTATGAGAACAGATGATAGCGAGTTGCTATTTTCAGATTCTTTTAATGACTATGGCTCTGTGAAACCCATTCTTTTTCTTTTATCTTTTCCCGACTTTTTTAAACCCACAAGACAGATGGCTAAAAAAAAAAAAAAAAAGAGATTATTTGCAAAAAAAAAAGAAATGTAACTTTTGAATTATTGAAATGTTTACTGGGAAGTCATTTAACATTCCAAAAAGCACAAAAGACTGAAACAGACTATGTGTTGAGATGTTGTTGAATCGATTTTTATTTGTCCGTGTGCAGTTACTTCCTCAGCCTCACTGAAGTATGTGTGGAATATTCTGTTGCAACTCTCCTGACAGCTGGGTTTATGTTAAAATATTAATTTTATTTCATCTGAATGTGCAGAAATATAAACAAGTTAAAAAGGTCTATGAATGCTCAGACTTCTAATACTGACGATGGAGTGAAAGAATCTGTTTATGGTTACGAAATAAATGATGAGACTGCTACATTTTTTTGATTTATAAATAAATAGAGTGTGGGCAAAACATGAGAAACTGCACAAAGAAGCTAAATTATGGTAAATAAGATTACTCTTTATCCAATTCACAAAAAATATTCAAATTGTATGCTGCGGATAGTTTGTTATTCAAGTTTTTTATGGACATAAAGGGAAAAAAAATCAATCTACTCCTCTCTAACATGGCAGTAAAAAATCTAATGGTGAGTTTCAGTCGAAGGTCTGCCCCCATCACTTTTTATTTAGTCACTTTTTCCGCTTTACAGACACAAACTTCTGTGTATTTATTTATAAACCATCAATTAAGCAGAAGGAAAATGGCTTAAAGTTTTGCACGAGGAAAAAAAAATGCATAAAATTGACTCCGAAAGCTAAGATTCACCTGATCTCAGTTGCAAAGTTGATCTTCTGTTAATGTCCTGGAGGTTTTATTTTATTAGCAACATAAAGACTAAAGAACACAGCAGGTAGGTCAGGCTTCAAGTTGGTGAAGTCAAGCTTACTCCTCAAACCTGACTCAATACAAACATTTAAACATCTCAAAGAACACTGTTCAATCTATCATCTGGTAAAGCAACACCTAACAAGATGCTGCTGTTGTCCTAAACTGACAGCCTGGTTGAGAAGATTATTAATTAGAGAGGAGGATTATTGCAATAGTGGAGTTTTACAGGCAATCCACAAAGAAAGGCAAGAAAAAAAAAAGCCATTATTGGAACAAAGCCATAAAGAGCCTGGAGAGGGATAGGCTCTGCAGCAGTCCCCATCACTATGAATACATTATCCAGCTGGTGAAACTCTGTGGCAGCATGATGCTGCGGGAAAGCTTTTCTTCTAACCTCCTATACGTGAAACAGTGATACTGCTTTCTTTATGTAACTTTTTTATGGTCAGGTTACTTCCAAAAATTATATTTTAAGCTGGTTAAATCATATTTAATCATCGAGAAGAGATGTTGAACAAACTTAGATAATTAATTGATTTTAACAGAATCTTCCCACTTAATATTGAATAGGTATATACTGTATGCTAATAATTTTGTCCAGAGTTGCTTTTATAATAAGAAATTAAATTTGGAAAATATTTGTAACTGTTTTATGGTAAGATCAATACTTAAAGTTATGTTTTATGCTCGACAAAGGAAGGTTTTCTTGTATTTATACAACCATAGATTTAACCTCAACAAAAGGAAACTAAACTAATTCAACCATATACTTTCACTTAAAGATAATTATCTTTTTTGTATTGTCTGTAGCAGTCAATTTGAGTGTACTTCCTGTTATTTCCCAGAATGCTTAGCAGCCTGTTTTATATCCTCTGAGGCACAATGCATAAGATGGAGACTCTTTGTTTGTTTGGTTTTGCAACAACTGAATCACCACTTAACTGTTCTTGTGCCTGACTTCATTTTGAAATAAGTTTGTGAAATTTGTTAGATTATTTTAACTAATATAGAGAATAATAAAATTTGTAAATATTGCATTTGTTCAACCCATTTACAGTAGGTCAAGAGTTTCACTTATCTAGGTTGTGAACTGCAATATGAGTATATGAATTACATCAATGTAATCCAATAATGTTAAACGGGTCATAGAATTCAAAACCGAGTTTACATTGTCATAGATGAATAACGATTGTTCAGTGGGTAAAATGGACGTACAGAGAAGTTCAAACCCCATCCACACCTCCTTTCTCTGCAAATCTTACAATTCTAAACTTCCACCATAAAACGGGAAAATTCAGACGAAGCACCGAATTGACATCAACTCAGGGATGTTGCCTTATTTGGTTCTGACCTGTACTTTTGTCACGCCCTGAAATTGACATACAGACCAGCCCAAGGGTTTACTATTGTAAATGCAGAGTTCTAGGCTGCACGGAGAAAGGGGAACATTTTCACAGTCTTCCCAATGATCCGAAGACCTGACAGGCATGGAATATTTTTGTCTATCATAACATCCCTGCATAGTTTCATGCTCAGCTGTTCATTTTCTGTAAGCATTTTACTGAAGACAGGTTTCAAAATCTTGGACAGTTCAAAGCTGGATTTGCTATTACTGAAACGAGGGGCTGCCCCGGCCGTAAGGTCATCACAACCGCAAGCTGTAAGTATGATTCAGTCAATAAGCTGTTTATAGCAATGCTAGCATATCTATGGTGACCAGTTTTGGGTTTCGGAAAACAGGACGCTGGTCACTGGACTGAGCTCCGGGGCTGGTCCGGGAACCCCGGCGGCCAGGAACGGAGCAACAAAACCCTTACCATGCCTTATGCTACGTTCAGACCGGACGCTGCAAAAGCAGCAAAATCGCGTCTGCTGCATCATTTTTGCTGCTTGTACCAGTGAATTCTGACCCGCGGCTGAAGCAGCTTTGCTGCTCTGGCTGCGCGGTGCAAAAGTG
>NW_015151039.1:141369-152865 GCF_000732505.1 Cyprinodon variegatus
AATTTTTCCATCTCGAGCAGCAACGCGTTTGAGGCGCGTCACGCGCGTCAGATGCCAAAACGCGCCCGACGCGCTGCTTCAGCTGCTCAGACGCGCTGCGCCTGCTGCTCAAAACGCGCCGCGGGACCTTTTGCTGCGCCTTGACGCGCGTCAACCATTGACTTTGCATGTAAACTCGCTGCTTCTGTCGCGCCAGCTGCCCCCGGTGTGAACGCAGCATTACCATGCTGCGCTGCTGCACTGTATTCAACCTAAATCCTGGACGATGAAATTCCTCCCTGACATTTATTAAGGTATGAAAAGTAGGACATGTTCGGGAAAAAGAGGACGTCTGGTCACCCTACTATATCAACAATCTCGATATTTCAGGGACTGAGTGCTTGTTGCTATGATGCGTCTTTGCTCAGCAGCTTTGCTTGTTTTAAACCAACCAGTCAGCGCACAGCTCATCTAAATATTCATGATCATACCATAAAAGGAAGAAAATCTGTCGTTTCATGCTAGGGCTTGCATTAGGGCTCATAGAACAGCAAATATGTAGTTTAGCTTCACAGCATGAATTCATACAAACATAACTCTACAATCCTGGATTTAGTGATCTTAATTTATTCCTCTTAATTTCTTTCTCCTTACCTTACCTATTAAGTTAAAAGTAAATTTATAATATGTTTGCATTTAACCAACTATGTTTAGACGTACCTGTTGACATAACTTGGTTGACATAATTCAGCATGTCATTTTTTAGAATCTACAAGGAAACTTGTCAGAGTTAACGGAAAGTTGGATTAGGCTAAATACAGAAAAATCCTCTTTAAGGGTGTAAAGAAAACTCAGGATTTGTGTAGGAAAGTTCAATTTTTAGCAGGATGACAACCCAAAACATGCATTCACAGTACTAACAGAGAGTTTCAGGTCATTGCATATTCACATAATGAGTCAAGTCAAACTTTAGACCCTAACTTAATTTTCAGCAGGACTTGATAGCAGCTTTTCTCCGACTGAGCTTACTCTCCTTTGCCAAAAACTGTTGAAATAAATTTGTTAGATAGAAGATTGGCATTTACTGAATTGTTTAACATTGTTATTCAATAGAAAAAAAAATCATATTTAAACTGTAAAGCTTAAACTATGAAATAGTTGTCAGAATCTCTCTTCTCTGGCATCGTATACATTCCTCCTTTGTGACAACAATGACAGCAGATAGTTTTGCATGTCAGTTTGAACATTGCTTTCAGAAGTATTTAAGAAGATGCAAAACCATGGCAGCAGTTGAGAAAAATTACTACACGTGGCAAATGTTTACATTTGCATGTTCTTATCCATACATTTAAAGGTAAATTTGTTGATTTGTAAATGCAAAGACGCAAAAAAGGATTTGCGCATGCTGTCTGCTAAATTGCAAACACAAATCACTTTGCACCCTCTTTGAAGATCTGCTTTGCAGGTACATGCACCAATTTTAGGACAGGCAAACCTTCTGAAGATTATGCCAGTGCTGTTAAAGGGTTAAAAGTATAGGGGACAATCTTTGAATTCCCGGTGCATCGTCTTATCTATTGTTATGTACCACATGCCCTTCTTCGTAATGTGCTCACTCCTCGCTGCTTTCCTCATGCTGCGCATGTGCACATCTGGTGGGTATATATCCAGTCAGTTTCAGTTTCTGTGGAACAATCTTTTTTCAATCGTACAGGTCATTCATGGTCGTTTGCTAAGTTAGACACTGTGCACAATGCAGACAGACTGTTAACAAAGCTGTTTTTCAGGTCAATGGTGCTTCCGAATGCACATCTGATAGGCATTCCCCAGAGGAGTAGAAGAGCAGGTTAGATTGCCTTACAGGTGCACAGTTATTTAAAAAGTGACTGTGGCAGTTTATTTATATACATTGCTGTGAACTTGCCACCTGATGGTTTAAGTTGAGCAATGTGGTAAGTTTCTATTTGTAAGTTGCTAAACTTAGAAGTGATCTGTATAGTTTGTTGTGTGAATACCCCTTCCATGGCTGGTTTTATAGAAGCACCAATAAATGTTGATGTATCAAGAAACATGATTTTGTTGAATTAAATTGCAGATTTATCAATGAACAAGTTTTATTTTTAAAACAGCATACAAACAAGCGTATTATTTTGTATAATTATTTTCATCTAAGCATCAAAGTGGCACAGTTTGTAGCAGGAAGAAAGTACTGCATTCGTTTCGAGTTTTTATTTTCTCCCCGTACATGCACGAGTTCTCTCCGGGTACTCTGGCTTCCTCTCACAGTCCAAACACATGAAAGTTAGATTAATATTGATCTCTGAATTGTCCTTGGCATTGAGTTTGTGCAGACACGGTTGTATGTTTCTGTGTTGCCCTGCAATTGACATGCGACCTGTCCGGAGCATACATCGAGTTTTGGCCATAGATTGCTGGAGATAGGCACCAGCACATGCAAGGGATCAAGTGGGAGAAGGTGGATGGATGGCTTCACCTTCATAAATCCACAAAATATGATAAAAAATGTTCACTTAGTAATGTAGACGTACTGATAGCGACAACCCAAAACCCATGCAGCTGTAATTGTAGCATATGGTTGCCTACAAATTATTGTAAGCGCACTGAATGCAAACTTGTTAGGTCTTTTTACCTTTTTACAACACTACGTGTGGCCTATCAAATAAAATACCAAAAAAGAATATAGAAGTCTATGCTTTTAACATGAGCAAATGTAAAAAAAAAAAAAAAAGAAATCAGGCTTTTGTGTAGTTTTGTAAACTACTAAAAATAAAGAACCTATTTAAGTTATTCTAATCTGTATTCTTTAAGAAATGTCACAAGGACCCTGTCTGCTAGTTTGCTACTGAGAGCGTTCCTGAAATAAAGTTGACGATCAGAGTTTAATCAGCGGTGCAGAGTATTATGAGACACTGCTATGCCACTGGCATAGATCCCCAGCTGTGGCTGCTGGTAAATGTGCAGCAGAATGTGTGTATAAATGGCGTACGCCTCTCTGGACAAGTGTAAAAGCTGGCAGAGGGCTGGCAGTAAATTGCATGTGCCGGATGGGACGCAGCAGAAGGCACAATTACACAAATCCCCTCTTAATTAGCGGTTCTGTGGGCAAACTAACCCGTAATGATGGGAGGGATGTGGCGAGCCCCAAGAAATCCTAACAAGAAACACTCAGCAGCTCTGGCGACTGGGTCATATGGCTCCAGCTCCCCTGAAGTAGTGACTGACGTGTGATCTGTTTTGATCAGTGGAGCAACAGGAGACGGCTCCCATGCAGCCTCTGCACCTCACAAATCCAAGCCCTTGCAGAGAGTCCTGCCCTCTGGACTGTGGGTAAAGCTGCAGGCCTTCGTGGTTGTGGGTGGCGTTATTAAGTTCTCCATGCTCACAGTACCGGGCAATGTAATGTGGCATCTCACATGGTGAGTAATGAACTGCGCCAGAGCGGAAGCAGGAGGGATGACAGCCAAAGAGGCCTCCTTGGCAGCCACTAACCTGGGCATTCACCAATTCATCATCCCCCAGAACCAATTCACCAATGCTGCACTGTCATTTGTCATTAATTATGCTAATAAGTACACCATTACTCTCCTGATGAAAAAGTGTTTCTTAGTATAATGCATTTACAGTTTAATAGGCATGCATTTGCTTGTTAGCTTTCCTGTCAGACTAAGAGAACTTTAAAAAGAAATGTCCTCAATTCTTCAAGTAAAGCTGTTATGCTTTTGATTTTAAAAATGCATGTGGTGTTATAGCAAAGGCAGGGACTTTTAATGCTACTTTTTAATTAAGCAGTATTCAGTGCACCGCAGCATAAAAATGGTCTCATTTTAGTAAAAACACGGGTGTGTTTGAACTTTTCAAAGTAGACTTTATGGTTCTAAGCAAAGCAGTCTAAGCAGAACTATTTAATATGGCTTCTGGGAGCCCCAGATGCCCTTTTCCAAAACGACTTCATTCCCAGAATCTCATTGTGCTTTCTAAATCACACCACACTTTGTATTAGAAGACCATTAATTACAAACTTAACAAGTCAGCAGAGCCATTAAAAGATCTTTAAGGCATATTTGACCATAAATCTCCTTAAACTATATTTAATGACTGGATTTTTGTGAAATATTTTTTATCAAGTTCTAATTAGATGTGTGATAACAAACCCTGCTGTACATGGGGGCAAATGAGAGAGCCATGACAGGCCCATCCATTGAGGCTGTCCACGTCTGGACACCGAAACTAATGGAGCACTGCTTCTATCTCAGGGACGGCTAGAAAGCAATGAGGGATGAGACTCCACAGTCCAGTCTGGCCAAATGCAAAGTCATTTAAAGTCCCTTATTTGACTGTAATAATGGTCCAGAAATGCCTTGGGGCTTCAAGGCTCCAGTCAAAAAATCCATTAGGATTTAGACAGGATTGATCCTCAAAAAAACGTAATGGCGCCATCACACTGGGAGTGATCATGTTTGGCTGCCAAACCTGGATAGTCCAGTCTGACATTTGGGATGAATAAAAGCAATTATTTTGAGCTGTATTTCAACGCAATTGACTCTCGTCACATCTTATTGAATTTCTTTTTTCGGTTTTCTGAATATGCAACAATACTGTCTGAAGTCATTGAATGAACTGTGGGAAAAGAAAGTTGATGCATGTCAACTTGTTCCATTTTATCTTCCATAAAAATTATGACAAAGTCTTTTTGCTGCCATGTATCAATAAAATCTTGCTTCACACACTTCAAAAGCTTTATAGTACCTGCTAAAATCATTTAAAACTATTTCTACAGACACATTTGCCATTTTTTTTAAAGAATAGGTACCCGCTTTTGAGTGTGATTGCTTTCCAAAACAGGTCTCTAAATTTTTCACCTATTTCAACAGTTACAGAAAAGAAAAATAACGAATAAAGAACTGATAAAGAAATCTAGAATAAAATTATAGAATTTAAACCAACAATTATCCATACTTTTCAAGATTTAGAAAGTATTTTTTTCTCTTTTTTTAAATCAAAAAACTCTCTTCTCCCTGAAAGAAAGGTTATGGAGCCAGAGCCACAACATGAATCTAAGAAAGTCTGGATTGGGTACAGATTAGGGTGGTAGCAAGGAGGCCATCCTCAAAGACTTAGATTTAATAACCAAAGATAAATATTTAAAATATTACTTGTAACATGCAGCAAAAAAAAAAAAAGATGAAACAAATATGAACGGCTATTATGAAATGGAATCCATAAAGATTTAATTGATTACTGAAGAGAAAATAATATATTTTTGCATGCCACAAAAATTGTAAATGAATATAAATAAGTTATTCTTCCTCTGAACAGTAGCATATTACTTACTTCCGATGCTGCTGTGTGTTTTTGGCTCCATGTTTTTATAAACGCTAAGCAGCAGCATTACTAAATGAGTGAAGCTAGTCTGCTATGTCATGATGAAAAAAACAAAAAAAAACATAAAGCTCAAACTCACAATTACAGCAAATTTAAACACATTGATTTATTAGCCCTAGATTTACTATAATGAAATTCTGCACTCTATATTATTTCTTATCTGGAGGTTGTTTTAGTATGTGTGTATGTGGATGCATTAGGTGTAAATACTGTGCTCCCCCTACACTTTCCCCCTAGTTTCCCCTTTGCTGACCAGGGAAATTAAGAAGCAAAACATGGGTTTTAAGAGCATTCCTTTCATGTCTTGATGCAAGCTTTGGCATCGCTTCAAACATCAAGATCAGTTTCATAGAAATCCCTTTCCATCTTAAGTAAAAGCATGGCAGTAAATCTGCCCAAGCCTCCCCCGTAACACTTCCATAAATGATTCATTCAGCTCAGTTTAGCTGATGCAAAACAGAATGTTAGCAAGTCATGGACAGAGTGGAAGCTGCAAAAAGGAGACGGAACAAACTGCTTAGTAATTTCATCAATCTCTCACGCAGAAAACAAGGAGAAGGGAGTGAGGAAAGGACGACATACGTTGATAATAACTTTTATGTCACTATCCTCAGGTCATGTTTTTTAATCCTTCAGCCTAAAGAATTGTGTTATTCTAAAATATAACCCCAGCCGTGCAGAAGCAGTTGAGATTCATCATGGTTGGAGATAAGAGCTGGCTGATCTCCTCCCTCTGCACAGTCTTGCCTAGAACTACACGGGGGAGATAAGATGGAACTTTTGTTTGAAACCTGATGAGAAGCCTCTTAATGAAAGTGCGGCGCCAAAAATAATCTTTTTTCTTCATGTTAGTCAATCAAGAAATCGTGTAGTTTGGGGGGAGAGGAAAAAAAAAGAGGAGAAAGAAAGTAATTTTGCATAATCAGCGAGCACCATCTGGAACAATTAACCAAATTCCACAGAACTCAGAGGATCAGTCATATTGGCTTATTAAAGATCCAGAATTATACAAGTAATAAATCCTTGGAAAAACGAAGCGTACCCCTGCCTGTCATGACTATTTTAACTTCAAATACAGTGGAATACTTGATAAGGCTGAAAAGAGGAGATTAATATATGCAAATTATGTGGAGCATTTAAAAAAACCCCCAACAACTGTCTCTGGGATTTTTTTTCTGTCTCTTATTACAGGGCTTTATGTTTTATTCATACACCAACTCACCTGTCATTTCATAAGCTATAATATTATGAGGGTATTATTAAACAGTATAAAGTGGAGCTTTAATTGGAAAGCTCTATTGCATTTTCCAATTATTTGGAGCAAATTAAAAGCAGATGCACATAGTTTAATAAGAATTCCAATATTGTTTCCTGAAAATCAAAAATCACTGTCATCCTGCCAAGATATTTTGCAAACCCAAGTTAATTTTGAGCCTCCATTTTTTTCCCCCCATCTGAAGGATGATCTGTCTAGTGTCTGTTAATTGAAGTTCCTCTAATGGATAGGGAAATAATTGTTCTCCATATTATGTTAGATCAGGGGCAATGTCAGTGTTTGTTTTTGATTAATGCTATAGATATGCAGATGCATCTCTCTTTATTAGATTTAACTTTTTATCAGGTGGACGACTGCCGAATGCTATATATTTGCTAAGCTGGTAATAAAAGCAGGCTGCAATCCAACATGCATAAGGAAGTTTAATATGAGACTTTTCAACTAATGCATTTGCATCTTTTTTTCTTTGTTTTTATTTAAGACACAATTCTGTAATGCATAAACAATGCACAAACAATCTAGATAAAATATCGAGATTTACTGTCAATGCTTGAATAATAGACCTAATTGGCTAAGCGAGTTGGCATGGATCAAAGCAATGTTTTCAGTGAGGGAAAGTAAAAAGGTTGGGAAAGAGAATGGAGGGGGGGGTATGTGCCGCTATGAACACTTGATAACTTTTCAAATGAGCCTGAACTGTCAAGTGATGGAGGGCTTCAAAATAAATGTGAATTAGTTTTTAATATTCGGGTAATAAATGTCAAAGCTTCTGCACATCACCTCTGAACATGATGTGACTGCAGATGACAGATTTCCCAGACATGTTACCTCTCCTCTCAACTCGTCTTTCGTTTTTTTTTATATCCTTTCTTTTTTGTGTGTGTTTGGGATTTTGTTTTGTTGGGAAGTGACGGAGGGTTTAATCAAGAAAGCAGGCAATTCATCAATCCTAAAGAAGGCGCCTGTACAACCCTGACAGAGCGCACATGGTTTTAGACCAACTCAAACCTGGCCAGCTGTCAGCCCCCCCACTCCAACACACACGCGCACACACACACACACCAGCTCACACGGGCTAACAATTAACACAAACAGGCTGTCGGCTACGACCTCACACTTGGTCTGCAGGCTATCACATTGTTAATGAAGGCAAGTTGTGTTCTTTCACATTCAAAGTGATGCTGTCTAAAAGAGAAAATAGAAAAAACTAAGCTTGAAGCGCCCTTATTGTGTTTTCTCCAAAACTGCTCTAGTTCATTAGGAGGAGAAGGAGGGAGTCTGTGCACCTGCAGAGGACAGTTTCTCCGCAGATAAATGATAAGTGCTGGCAGCACTCTGTGGAGTAAGTGCACGCTCTCCGTTGTCACTCAGACCCTGTCCCAGTGGATGAAGCTCACACCAAATGTCACAAAATGTTCAGCAGAGACGTACTGTCTGCTTCTTCTTAGCACTATGTACCAGCGTAACTTACAAACCTTAATGAAGTCATATAGAAACTCTATCCCTACTTTTTTATTTTACAGAGAAATAAATCCACCTTTTCGTTTATATAAAGTTCAGTTCATTTTATTCTAGTAGCTGCTTAAAGCTCACTTGCGTTAATCAGGCTGGGTGTATCATTTGCCATTTAAAGCACGTGCCTCTGCTGGAGCAGCAGGAGGCATCCTCACCACATGGTGTCTCTCTCCAGCTAGATAAGAAAAAAAAAATCCTGCCAGCCACATTCAGCCAGTGTAGTTCACGCACGCCTTAAAGCCTCCAGCATCTCAGCCCACTCTGGCTTTGTGGCACTGAGGCTGTCAGAGCAAAGTGCCATTTTCTAACAAATTTACCTTTTTCTGTTTTAGTGGTGGGGCATATTGCTGTTTGTTAGGACTGAAGTTTCACCTCCAGCGAGACAAAAGGAGGATTCAGTGCACAAGAGGTACACATGCAAGTTTGGTGTTTGATGGATCAACTGTGACAGCTGTTAATGCCCAGCTCCTCTGGGAAGTCACGTTCCCTGAGATAAGCAAAGCCCTGTACAGTATCCATCTCTGAGACACTCCTTACGAAACACATGTAGATCAAATAGAGAAAGGCTTGCTTTACACTTATGCTCAGACAGTAAACCGCCTGTAAGGTGATAAGGAAGATTACACTGCAAATATTTTAATATAAATACATTTTTTTCTTGAAGTAAGAGTATTTTTGTTGATTTGAGAAGTTAAGTAAGACAATTTGCAAATAAAATAAGCTGATTTAATTTGAAATAAGAGAAAAAATAACTGTTCAACTGTATTATTTTAACTGCATAATGTCTAATCATCTTATTTAAGGGATAAAATCCTCATTCTTACTATTTATCTGCTCAAATTAAGCATAAATACACTTATTTTTAAGAAAAGTGTGCTTATTTTTAGATCAGCTTTTTCAATGTAGCAAAACATTTTGAATAAGAGATGCACTGAATTCAAGTTTAATCACTCCCACTAATGAATAGCAAGTTAGAAACGTGAGAAAGTGTGATGAATGCTTAAAGGTTACTATTATAAAGTTAGATCCTACAATCTGTAAGAGATTATTGTTATCTACTACTGATTAGTAAAGCTGAGAAGGAGAGCTTAAAACATCAGATCTATTACAACAGAAATACTAGTAAATTTACAGACTGCTAAATATAATCTCTAAATGTAAATAACCTATTAGTGTGATCACCTACCTGTCATAGTGTAAATGCCAGCGTTCTGCTGCTCATGTTGTCTGCTGGTGGCAATCCTGCTGGAAGGGATAAAAAAAGGAGCATTCATGAAGTCAATAAAACAAACTAAATAACGTCTGAAATTCAATAAAATACAAAATAGAAAGAAACTGCCTGTCAAATGACTTATTTCAAGAGATGTAGCTCAGACTTTTTAAATAAATGTATTCAAAAATCTAATTTCCCTCTGAACACAAGTACTTTCTGAACTGTCTAGGAGCAAAAAAGAGCATTGGATTAAAGTGAATTCAGAGCGGGGAAAACATGGTAGAAGTTCAACAGTGCCTCGGCTGCCCAGGGGCTTGAACAGACCTTTGGAGCGGGATCTTGTTAATTCTGAGGAACTGAGAGATTCCATTATTCAAAGGGAAGACAAGTTTTTTCTTTTTTTTTCTTTTTCATGGCCTTGTATTACAGAAAAGAGCACAGAATGCACTTTGTGGGTAGTTGAAGTTAACAAACCATATAAGATTGAAATCCTCATCAATCAAGCTATCATGAATTACGCCCTGTGACTCACCCCCACGGATCGATAAATCTGCAGCAAACAGGGGGGAAAAAAATCTCAGCTTTGAGAAAGAGCTGCTTAACATGACAAGCTTTGGATGTTAAAATATTTCCAGTATCTGTTTATTGAATTATCTGAAATTATAACAAAGATAATTAAGAAATTTCATTTAAAATCGTTTATTATTAGAGGACAGTTCAAATAAAAAATAAACAGAATCTGAATTCAAATAATGAAAGTAGTCATGCATTTTGTTCTGTTAATTGTCTATTTATGGGGAAATATTATTCCTTTCTGTTAGAAGGGGGCAAGAGGTAAACTAAAGCACACACAAAATGTAATTCACCAGCTAGATCTGCATGTTCTGAGTGCGCCACACCTTGAGTTGTGACTTTCAAAGCTTTATCTCTGCGGACGAGATAAATAAACGCAATAATTTCCATCAACAGCAATAAAACAAGAATTGTGACAGGCTGTGGTATTTATGAGATGAAGCCTGCAACTCAGATTTATTTGCAGTGAAAGGGTCGACTTTTCTCCACCTCATTTACATCAGCATTTGGCCATGTTAAATCCGGGCCAATGGTGAATTTTTAAAAGGTTGGCATCAATCTTGTGGGGAACAACTGCCACATTCAGCGGAGATTTCTTTTACCTCGCAAAGGTTGATCCCATTGCTGGGAAAAAAAAAAGGTACACATCTTTCAAAGCACAAAGACATCACATGGCCAGATAAAGTAGAGCCAGATGGTGGAAATGTCTTTTAAGGGTTGCGCTCTGCGTTGTTATTGTCGTACCAATAGTCAGAATAAACAAAGGAACAAAAAAAATGCCTTTAAGACTTGTTATTCATTTATTTATAGGGAAAGCTGTAACATAAAAGTATTAGCTCATGAAAAGGTTGATAGAAACTGTTAGATTTTAGCCAGTCTAACCACATTTACCAAGGTTTATTTTTAGTTTTAAGTAGATATTTTAGAGATAGTGTAAAATGCATATTTAAAAAAGAAAAATGCATAGTTTTGAATAATTATTGAGAACATTTCGCTCATCTTTTTCCCCTGTATGACACACTAAAATGGAAAGAACGTAAAATAATTAGACACCTTTGAAATCCGTTCCATCAGTTTGACACAAATATTTTCCCTTATAGGCAGAGCTAGCAATAATGGCCTCAGGAAGAAGAAACTCAGATAGCAAGTCTGAAATCTGTCACTACCCAATCCGCACCAGTAGCACTATCCGTACCATCAGTTTTTTTGCACATGTGCAAGCAGATATACATCCGGATCTCCCTCCATTTTACTTTGTAAGAAATACCTAAATTACATTGTTGCCCTCCCTAAAGGTAGTAAGTGTATTTAACTATAATGCATAAATCTTAATGAAATATTTCCTGAGAAAATAAATGCATTTAAATCCTTTCTGTTTTATCAGTCGTCTGTGCAGGAAATGTGGTCCTACGCTACTTCCAGGAGCTAACTGTTTCAGCTTTTGATTTAAACATAAATCTAGTCATCCATCCATCCATCCATCCATCCATCCATCCATCCATCCATCCATCCATCCATCCATCCATCCATCCATCCA
>NW_015151039.1:152875-179419 GCF_000732505.1 Cyprinodon variegatus
CATCCATCCATCCATCCATCCATCCATCCATCCATCCATCCATCCATCCATCCATCCATCCATCCATCCATTATCTGACACGCTTGTCCCAATTAGGGTCGCGAGGGGTGCTGGTGCCTATCTCCAGCTGTCTACGGGCGAGAGGCGGGGTTCACCCGTGACAGATCGCCAGGGCAACACAGAGACAAACAGGACATACAACCATTCATGCACACACTCACACCTAAGGAGAATCTAGAGAAGCAAATTAACCTAACAGTCATGTTTTTGGACAGTGGGAGGAAACCGGAGTACCCGGAGAGAACCCACGCATGCTCAGGGAGAAAATGCAAACTCCATGCAGAAAGAACCCGGGCAGGGAATCAAACTCAGAACCTTTTTGCTGGAAGGCAGCAGTGCTACCCACTGCTCCACTAAGCAGCTAAATCTATTCTTTTTTAGTTTTATTCTTTTCTTTTTGTGCTAACTTTATGGTATGTAGTGTGTAATCTATTGAAAACAAACAACTAAAATGCAGATAAATATGGTTTAATCATATGCTGCCCGACTACTCTGAGCATGTCCGATGATGACGTCAGATGAGCTGTTTAATGGAGAAAATGTAAAAAGCATGAAATTGTCTCAGAAAAGAGTATTTTTAGAGATGCAGTGTAGCAGAGTCTGATGTGTGGTTTTTAGACGTACAGTGTGGATAGTTAGATCGCATCAGAGCTTCGGCCGTACGGTGTAAGAGCATAATTTGTGAGCTGTGAACTTTTAAATCTTGCAATATCTTCGTACAGTTTGAGCTGTAGCTGAGTACAATGACTGAAAATATCGTACAGTGTATGGCCGGCAGTAAGCATTAACAAAATTTGGTAATTAAGCAATATCTGCTCCAAAAAACCAGAGAACAGAGATATTCTCTATCAAATACCTTGGACAGTTCTCAGCTTTTACTATGTTGACATATTCACTCATAATCCAGTTCAATATAAGCGTATCAAAGCCTGATTTATCGTTTGGAGACAACAGACATAAACCTTACTTCATTGAGCTAACTTTAGTTACATTTTTGTTTTAAGATTAAACAAATATGCTTGACCAGTTCAAACATTTTAATTTTCTGTTATTTAAAAAACTTTAAATGTATACTTTATAGTGGAAAGGCAACATTCTGGGATGGTTTTCCCATCTGTTTGAAAACTAGAAAAAAAGAGGAAAAAAATCTTGATCCAAGTTGCTGATTTCTAAATACAATTTTAGGTGCATTGGAGAGGGTAGCATATGGCAAATCAATTAGACAACTAATTCTTAAAACAAAAACATGGCAAAAGCATTTGCTAATCAACAACAGTGTTTGGGCTCACATTATGTCGGCCACTGGAGTTTTGAAAACAATTAATCCTCATTCCAGGCAAGGAGAGCCATATTGACACATACTCCTAATTTGAATATTCAATTATGGCGAAGTTCCTCATCAAATTATGGCAAAAACTGGGAACAAGGCCTAAAATATTCACGCAATTACAGCATTGATCAAAAGTATTATGTTCCCATGAAATCTGCTCAGGTTAAAATCAAATTAGCGTAGTAAAAGCAACCTGCAACACAAAGGATTACTTTGAAGACGTGAACTCTAATTTATATAGATCTGCTTTGCATCTGGCACGGGATAAAGAAAGGAGTTATATATGTAAAAAGATAAAGCAAGGAGGAAAAGAAAGAGAGAGAAAGACCGTAGGGAAAGACAAGCAGTGTGCAGAGAGGAGGTAAGAATGGGAGTAATATCACAGAGCGAGGAGCCAGAGCTGCATAACAGAGAGCTGGAAGCTCTTGTTTTGACACACATCCAGTCTTTCCTGTGACAACATCTCCACACCTTCCCCAGTGTGCCAGCAGTGTTGCTTTGTGGGAGCTGCTTTCTCACCCATCATTATCCTCCTTTAAGCTCAGTGTCAGCTGCTGAAGAGAGGATCCCTCTGAATTTTGGAGGCCTCCATCTGATCTCACCTGATCATTTAATCATCCCTGGCATTCCTTTGCTTGATCTCTGCTACTTTTTGCAACTTTCTTGAGCACAAAGTAATGAGTGAGATTGAGTCGGACAGGATTGTTCCTCAGCACTTCAGACAGAAGATCTGTCTTGTGACACGGTGACAGTCACAGTGTCTCTCTCTCTCTCTCTTTTGTGCTGGGAAGTCTTGGTTAACCAGCGTGCAATGAAAGCTGATACAATACTCCAGCAGAGGCCCGCCAACGTGTGGAGCGTGACAGGTAGAAGACTGCAATTCTAAAAGTATTGATATGAATGCCAATTCTGACAGTGATGACACTCTATATACTTCACCTGAAAAAGCCAGCTGCGTAAAGAGCGAGAGAGAGAGAGAGAGACAGACAGAGAGAGAAAGAGAGAAAATAAAGGAAAAAAAAAACCTGGCCTTGACATTTTTATCACCGTACAGTTTGATTTAAAAAGTGCCCGTGTGTACAATAGCCTATTATTCTAAGAGAAATGTCAAAAACCTTGATTCTGAGTGAAGTGAAAGAAATTGCAATATTAGGACAAGGCTAATTTATGCCAGCAGTCAGTGTAGAGGTCAGATATCAGCCTCAGCAATGACAGTTTTATCAGGAGAACAAATGGCAGGGCCGGTCAGGAGGAAGAAGGAGGGAGATACTTTACAGGATACATTAAAACGCTGACCGGATGGCGCAGCGTCTTTACATTATAGAGTCAGGGAGTGGCCGATACGCCGTGTCTTGACAGAGAACAAGCTAAAGTGGTTGACATCGAGCTTCGGCAATGAATCAAAACAGATGCGGTGACTGTTTGAAATGAGGTATGCAAAATTGATAAAGAGACTTTAACATAAGGTCTAAACACAGCTTCCCAGGCCTCCACCCTAAGGCCAGCTTCATATCAGCGGTTTGGTGTGTGGAAAATGTCAGGATTTTAATATAGGCTCCTATGTAAACATGTAGGGGCTAGTAGACATAAGCAGCATGACAGGTCCACCTCAGCTGGAACCAGGCTGCAGCAATGGTATGTGCAGTTTTAATATGAAGCCTTAGGTAAGTGTCAAGCAGCAGTTTGTGGTAAATCAAAAAAAGAAGCCAAAATGTTTCATAGTTTTTGGTTTTCAAGCTTTAAGGCAGCGGTCCCCAACCTTTTTTTCACCACGGACCGCTATGTCAGACAATATTTTCACCGAAATAATAAAACAACAAGCCGGTCCCATCTAGGCGTAATCGGAGACAATGACACATGAAGTGCGCTCCTGATGTCCAGTATGTTCCTTTGTTTTGGTCGCTGTAACCGCAGAAAATCCCACTTCACAAAGATAGGATGTTATAGATAGGATGAGTCTTGACCTGAATTATCCTGTGTCAAGAGGCACAGATGCACCGACTGATGTAATTGGGGAGAATACCGCAATTTTTTTTTTTTTTCAAAATAAAACATTACTCAGTCTGATCGTCGATAAATTATATATATATATATATATTTTTTTTCTTTTTTTTTTTTCTGTGCGGCCCGGTACCAAATGACCCACGGACCGGTACCGGTCCGCGGCCCGGTGGTTGAGGACCGCTGCTTTAAGGCACATACGCGGCACCAAAACAGTTTAATCCCCTTAAAAAGTGTTAATTTATTTTTTATTTGACAAATTAAAACATTGTGTATACAAAAAAAAACACTGTAGGAAGAAAATGTATTTGTATCTTAACAGATACATCATTAGTGACCAAAGAAAAGTCAAATAATCAGAATATAAATGATCAACTGTATCTGCAGAAATGCAGCAACAACAACACTAGAGTTGTAAAGCAGAACACAAGCCATGACAGAGCAGACAAACTGCTGATGAAGGCCATGTAGCTGATGTCAAGCTAAATTAGGATAAGAGTTTAGTCTCAGTTTAATGCAACTCTTCACTTATATCTATATAAAAATTTGGATTATTAAACTCATCATTGCAAGCAATGTTATGATAACAACAGTCATTGCCATGATCATTTCAGACTTTAGCTTAACCCTAAGTCATATACTGTAAAAGTATATGTCTAAAAAGTATTTTTATTTAGTTCATTTTGACCTTTTTATTAGATACATTGCAATAGACAAACACAAAGCAGGGCATAGCTGCAAAGTTGGAAGAACATTCTTCAAGTTTTCAAAGGTTCCTAAAAGATACTTTAAAAATGTAGAATACGTCTACAATCACTCTGTATGAGTCAATACTTTCTATAGCGGCATCTAAAGCCGAGCATTTTGGTCATTCTTTTATTGTTAATAACCCTCGAGCTCAGACACACTGGATACATTTCGGTTGACATCAATATCTAAGGGTCCATCGGAATTTATCAAATCCCTAAGGACTCTTAAGCCAAAGTCAAGTGCATCAGCCGCCCCCATGATAAGGGCTGTCCGAATACTTCTAGCAGAAAGGAAGGAAGTAGGAAAAGGGAACACTTCATTTTGAATTGGAACCTCCTGACATTCCTATCTTCTGCTTAGGGCCTATTAGGATTTCCATAGTCCAATGCATGACAGAACATATTGGCACAGCCCACCTCATGAATAAAAATACAACAGTGCTACACTGGTACTCTGTGTCACACATGCTAATGGAATGCATTAGCCGTTTCATTACTTTTCAAATTGGGATTAAAGCCTTGCAAAGAAAAAACAAAAACAAAAAAGGAAGGTTACACAAATTTAGCAAAGTAATGGAGTCCATAAGGATGAGGCTGTTCAGATTCAGCATGCTAGTCCTTTCCTACCTACCATACACTGCTAACTGTTGACTCTGTAAAAGGTGAAGGACCAGGAACTGCAAACAGAAGTTAGGAGTTACAACTTGGAATATTCAAACTGAGAGAAACTATTTTGCCACAGAATGTACATATTTACTTTGACTGGTCATTTTAACAGATGAAAATGCTTTGATCTACAGTAAGCCATTCTAATTTAGATCTGTATGTTTAAGGTCTTTAAAACTCAACTCATGTCTGGAGTTATGCAGATTGCACAAGGTTCCTTCCAATGACAACAAATGTATATCTAGTTGCCTCCATCTTCCAATCAACACTGACAGCTTTCCAATCTCTGCTCAAGGAAAGACTCCCCACATCATGAAGCTGCCCCCACCATGGGCAGATAAAGTGACCACAGTGCCTTGTTCTACCCATATAATGGTGTTTGCAACAAACTTGAGCAAATTAAACCAATTGCCATCTATAAATATTTGTCAAGTAACCATGAAAAACAATCATTAGTTAGAATTCCATATTTTATGTTTAGGTTTTCGATTTTTCCAAAGACAAGTGTGATGAGCTGATAGAGCATAAATTAGAGCTAATGCTGCTGACTGAAAGTTTATATCACCCAAAAAATATGACAGACTGATTATCCATGCGGGTTTAAAGGGATCTTCAGAATAAATGATGATGACAAAACAAAAAAGATTAAAAGTGAACACTATCGAGAAAAGAGAAAAAAATAGCATATTTTCAATCTGCAAAAAAACTGAAGGAAACTTTTTATCATCTGATGACCCATCCTCCCTCCTGCAAACAATAACAAACGATTTGAATGAAACGTATTTCCCTTGATGCAACAACCTTGTGCGTCCCATAATGATGCAACATGCTGCAGCTACTCAGTGCTTAGAGATGGGGGTGGGGGGGGATTTGTGTTTTCTGTTTGTACACAACATGAACTTGCTCCTTCTGCCTGAGGCATGTGAGATTCGAAGAGGGGGATCGGTATGCTTTCAAAATTATAAGGCTCATTAAAAATTTACACATTATTGACTGTATTTAAAACATCCTTTCCAGCGACTGTAAAAAGCACTTAAATTTAAGAGGTGCTATTCCCCAAAAGCCATAAAGTTGCTGCAGATAGCCTGAAGAAGGGACGGAGTGGAGACTTTTCTTCTTTTGAAAATGTGCAAAAGCACAGCTGTGTTGAGAAAATGGTAAGAAGATGAGAAGTAAGTTATAAATGGCTGTGTCAAGCTGTTGAATATAGCTATTTATGGTTATGTGTATGGCTGTCTGAAGTGCATGTAACTACACCGAAATGAATAGTCAAAAAGATGCCGTGGTATGAATCGCCCACAGTCCCGTCCTTATTTGTCAGTGTTTTACGGATGGAAAAAAAAAACTTTCAAAAGAAGACTCTCTGTCTGTGAAATGAATTTTAATGTTAATACCAAAACGGCAGCCTGTGATCTCAGCAGGCATCAGGAAGTGGAGGGGGTGGGAGTGATTCGCTTCGAGGTGCAATTTATTCAAACCTCTGAGCCTCACAAACTTGAAAGTGGGCTTCAAAAGAGTTTAGGATTACCGGGAAGAGTCGTGAAGGGGCGTGTTTTTCTGAGCTCCCACCGTAACTTCACCGCATCAAACATTATCGATCATCGACTTCCAAATTGTGGTGGAATCACCCCAAAAAAAAGTTTCAGCTTTCCATTTTAAAACTGCCCGTTTATTGTTCTCAAATCGCAGCAGGAGCATGCAGGCAGGAGCTCTGTTTTGAATTTGCCTCCTGGCTCTAAATGTGGTGCTGCTTTTAAACGGCTTCTTCTCAGCCCGGCACAGGATGGCGGCGCACAGCGCTTCCAGTTTGGCAAAGACCTCGCAGCCTCGTGCCAAGCTCCGCTCTCTCCAAAGCAACACCACAGCAAAGGAGTCTAAATTGTTTATTTACAATTTGCAGTGGAAATCCCCAGCTCTTGCCTGGGATAAATAATTGAGCTGTTTGATCTGGACACAGTACAAAGGTTTGCTCTGTTCACTTGAGGCCTGAGGCAGAGGAAGCCATAAGCACGTACTCCACATGGCGGAGATCTCAGAGCTCTCCTCCCTTCCTCTGCAGCTGTCACTAACTCTCGGGGCCACATCTCCTCCTCTGCCTGCACGTACAGCCCTCCTGTCACCGTGTCAGAGGAGCGGCCTGCCTCTGCCTCCTGGGACACCCCACAAATAGCACAAGTTTAGCCCCCATTGAACTCCTGTTGTTGTTTCAGGGGATCCTGTCTAGTTAGAAATGTCTTGCCGGTTCACCCTCGCTGCCTTGTAGTCCAGACACAACCCTCAGAGGCAGATTGCCCAGTAGTGATCAATTGCTTGTGTCCTCATTGCCGTACATATGGTAGAGAGGCGGAACAAGGGCTCAGCAGTACAGAAGATGCAAAGCGAGAAAAAAAAGGAAAAGAGAGGTAGAGAGGTTGAGCAACAAGTTGGAGCACCATTGGGTGATGGTACCTTGTAGTGCTGTGTGGGGTGTCAATTTTAGGAGCACTCTTCGTTTTCTGAGATGACGTACGCCGAGGAACGTCCCCCATGCGATACCATAGTCCCATATTGTTTATGTCTCTGTGAAAATATGAAGATGAGGAAGAGTTGTTTGCTCAAAAGTTAACAAGGTTAATCAGATTTTTTGCAAATATGGAAAAATAAAAAGCTAGAAAACTGTGTGGCTGATTTCATTCATTTCCACTGACTTGTAGCTTACCCCACACAGGTGTAGTTAACAAGCTGGTACTTGGATTTGGCGGTGAGCTGGATGTCACATACAGCTGTCTCGGCAGCCTCACGAGCGCTCATTTTCACACACAGCCTCCTCTTCCTCATGGCAGCTTCCTCTGATGAGTAAAGCCATCGTACATGTGAGCGTGTTAGGAAGGAACTAGCGTATATTCACTTCTGTGTCTTCTGAGCTGGAAAATGGGAATAAAAAAATCCAATAGACGCCTTCAGGGAAGGGAGATAATATTAAAAACAAGCAAAGTATAAAACTTAATGAAAGATTACACAAGATACATTTTATTTTCCTCTCTTTAAAGCTGAGATCCCTCTCCACTGTCAGTCAGTGACACATAATGTAAATATCTACCTTCCCCACATCCTGGATAAATGAATCCTGCAGTCAATGTCTGGATGCAAACAGCAGATTTTAGATACTGTAGGTAAAAATCTTTTAAACATTCAACTGTAGGATCTGATTAAACTCTCTGGAAAGTGCCTTAAGCCAGGGGTCTTCAACGTTTTCGAGGCCAAGGACCCCCAAACTGATTGCGAGATTAAGCGGGGACCCCCTAATTATATATATGGTATGAAATAGTGTTCTATCAAACTGGTCCTATAGTCACTCTATTACATATGGAGTCATGTAACGAAAGTAAATTCTTCCTGGGATTATTAAAGTATTTCTGATTCTGACTCCTCATTGATGGGACAGGTGTTGTGAATGAAACGGTGCCCAGATTGAAAGAGCTCCTGTGTGTCGCTGAATGTGTGCATTGATGACTGAAAGACATCTTCTGCCTTCTGTTTACTACAGTGTGTTGAATTCATGTTAATGTGGATTTAAAGACATTTTAATTAGTGCAAAAAATTGCAGGAGGGAATATAAAAAAAAGTAATCAACCAAGACTTTCGCGACCCCCATGCAGTACCTCCGCGGACCCCCTAGGGGTCGCGGACCCCCTGTTGAAGACATCTGCCTTAAGCTGATGTATGTTGTGGATAGGTAGATAAACAAATTTGAATTGAATTGAAATTGAATTGAAAACAGCTCTGTTATGTTCCGATTATTAATTGGATTCAAGTCGGAACTTAGAATGGATCATAATAACACATTGACATATGTTTTGATCTTAACCCTCCAGTGTATATACAACAGTTTTACTTTGATAATGTTGTGTCCTGGAAGATGCAATAAAATTAAGTTTTTTTCTGTTTTGACCAAAGTACCTGCTACATGCAACTAGGTCTGCTGCAAGTAGGGTTTCTTATAGTTTCCCTTTAACAATGTCTTTCCTCTTCCTACCAGGCTCGGACTGGTAATCTGTGATACCGGGCATTTGCCCGGTGGGACGGTCCTAATTTCTGCGTGCGAGGGCCGGCACTCCTTAAATCATACCGGTCCTTACACTTACTCTCAGTCCGAAGGACCTATCTGTGACAGTAAATAACTCTATGAGCTCAAGAAGTAAAGCAATGTTAACCACCTAATTGATGCATGCAGTATATATATAGGCCTTCCTTGTCATGCACATCCTTGAGACGATTGGCATATGGTGTAATTTATTATTTCTTCAAACTGTAAAATCCTTGCAACAAACTAAATCATAAGAAAACTAAAATGCGTTCTTTAAACCAAACTACGATGTTTCTCTTATATTTGGCAAATTTATGTTAGAATATTTTGCAAAAATATGTTGCTGTGCATGGTGGGGTTTTGCATCTAAAGGCTAGCATTTCCCGTCTTAAGTGCATTGTTGCCAGATAGGGACGTTTCCCAATCTGACAGTTTAGGATGACCGTCTATGAGTAAAAAAATGTTTTCTTTAGATTTATGGCCTAAGAGATCAATAGACTTTGCTTCAAATTGGAAGATTGTGTATATCCCGGCGGTTTATGAAACTGTTTTGGGCCGTAAAACGTGAGTCAGTGACATCTGGCAACCCTGCCATGATGTTTACATTATTCCGTTTCATTGCCCACATGCCACCTAGACTCGCAGTGAATTCTTACGAACCGCTGAGCTCTCATGTATTCATTCTGAGGCTGTCTGCTTCTATCTTGTATTGTTTTATGTTGGTGTTTTTAGAAAACTCGGGCTTAAGTTAGACCTAGCATGTGTGAGTGGTTATCTGGCTGGCTTTGTGCAAGTGTGGATGTTATGCAGTAGAAGTCTCTGTCGCGTCCGTGTTAATAACCAAAGCCAGTAAAACTGCATTATAGAAGTCTTGGTGATGGTTGCCATGTGATGCTTGAAGATAGATCGGTTAATCTTGCGGGGGTCCATAAATGGGCTGGTGTAGATGAAAAAAATGCCAGGGCCGAAAATCGTTCCCAGTCCGTGGATGCTACCACCTTAGCTGTGGATTTCTGCAACTCTTTCAGGGCTGCCACTGAGCTGTGGTAACTTCTTTAATTCGTATTGTGTAATTTCAGATGGACAGCAATGTCTTTGGGTACTTAATTAAATATCAAATGTTCAAAGCAGTTTTTTTAACCCTGCATTTCATTTTAAAACTTCAACCTTTAAATGTGAACCGGGTCTGAGTTTTTTGGCCTTTATTGTGCTTTAACTGTTAATGTTTCAAAATAAAGAGATTTAATATCCTTACATATAAAGATTTATTTAGGAATTTTATTAAACAAGAGGAAGTGAAACTCCTAAAATTAGTAAGCTTTATTATAAAATGAAATTGCACACAGATGCAGTCTATTTACTACCTTGGATCAAAGTTATGCACAACTTTGGCTTTGTCACATAAAACCTCAACAAGATAAAGGCAGGTCTGTGGTCGTAACATGTAAATGTGAAAATGAATACCTTTGCAAGCCTCTGCATATTTATAAAAGTTCTCGTTATGCTTAGCTTAGAAATAGAAAATTGGCTTATCTATGTTTCTGCCTGACTTGCTGTGCTCAGGGGAAATTGACTGGACACAGGGAAGCTGCAAAATGTGCTTGCATTATTATCATTTTTATCATTTTTATCATTTCTGGAGGTAGAATGACAAATGCAAGTGAATCCTCCATCAGCTTTAATGCACGACAGGGATTTAAACTCGGCGTTCTGGATAGAAATTCATACATAATGCCACATGTATACATTAAACATTCACATAAAGTAATAAAACATTAAATTACAACACATCCAAAGAAAACATAATCTTTTTTCCCTATTCTCCTAAAAACAAAAAAAAAGTACAGCTGTGCTTTCCTATATTGCATTTGTGCCTTGCTCATTTATTTCCCCAGCAACACAAGGAAGTGGTTTGTAAATGCAACGATAATAAAAATAATAAACAAGCTGTCCTCACTCCACACACCAAAATATTATTACATTTTCAAGGCATGGATGAGGTGGTGGGGGGTGAATACGTAGCACTCAAAATCCACTAAAGCATTGGGGAATGCATTTCATTAATATTAGATAACCCCCATCTACTCGTCCTCTCCCCAAATAAATACATAAATAAATAAGCCCCTCATAAAGAGAAGCCCAGCTCCAGCTGAGATAAACAATGACTCATGATTCTCCTCTCTTGTACCTCTAGGGCAAAATGTTTATTTTATTCTCACAGTCTGCCATAAATTAAGCTAACCTGCACCCATAAAACATTTACTATCTCAAGCAAAGTTGCCCCTAAGGACCCCCCGCATAAGCTGGTTGGAGAGGGCGAAAAAAAAAAAAAAACATGAGGAGAGGAGCATGCCTGTGGTTAGTATTGACTTTATTTACTTTTGTCTAATGTTTCTTGCACCGGTGTGAAGGACTCTGGCAGCGGGTCCTTGAAGTCGATCAGCTTCATATCCACAACGACCTCAGGCTCCTACAAACGAAAAGAAGGCAGTACAACCAACAAAAAACAAACATTTGCACTCATGAAAATTCCCTTTTCAAAAGGGATATTGATCGAGTCAATGAGTCGGAAAGAGATAAGAAAATTTACATAAAAACTGGGTTACTGAAAAATTAAAACATAATTAAGTTCCTAGAGAGAATGGCTCACAGAATAGCCAATAATTACTCAGTTTTTCTTGGTCTGAGAGGAGCATCTGTGAACTTCCAATCATTTTCAACCTTTCAGGGATATAAGTTGTGCAATGATGGGAGACAGAGTAAGCGGTCTGATCAACAGAATTGGACTAGTTAAAAATAATCAGGGACTGTGTAGTTGACATTTTCAAGCATGACTCTTCCCTGCCTCCCATTACATTTTTTTTGCCATAATAAATTGCAATAATACACAGCGGCAGCAAGGAGTGGAGCGAGCCAGGCGTGACTTGATGCGTCCAAAATGCCTGGATTACACTCTCACTGCTGCTCGACTGTCATTACCATTAGAGGCATTTTTATTCATAGTTTTTACACTGACATAAGGAGGAATATGGATGAATGTTATTATAATGCATGAAGCTTTTTTTTTTTATTGTTTTCCCCTCTTTTTTCCAGAGATATTTTTTCCCATCACAACCTGACAAAAGAAGGCTATCTACCTTCAACCTAGAGTATGATAAATCACAAACTATTTACCTCCCCCTCCGAATAATTCAGGGGCTAATTTTACAGAATCTGTTTTTGTCATAGACAATTACAGTGGGAGTTCCAATGACTGGCAGACAAAATAGCTTTTGTTGATGGTTCTGTCATGTTTTATTTGCGTCAAAGTCTTTAAAACAATGTGGACGGACATTTTAAGATAATACGCAGGAACTCGGGAAAGGCCATTTGCATGCTATATACTAAACTGGGGGCCAAATTGTGCTCAGCCTGCCAGGTCGCCTGGCTTTTAGAGGACATACAGAAAAAAATATGACTTGATTAAGTCCTAAAATTGAGCTGATGCAAAGTAATAACAAAAATTCAGCTTTTGTTTACAATCCTGTCTGCATTATCCACCTGCAAGCCAGGAAAACTTAATTAGTAGACAGCCAATGGTATGAGCTAGGGTTAGACAGGCTGGTGGCTATGGCGCAGTAAGCAGGTGTATTTATGGTCACAGAGCAGCTGACAGCCAAGCAGAAACACATCAACTCTTGACTGCAGGCAAGCGAAGGGTCTAAAAATGACCCAACTGCATTATGTGGAAATGTAATGTAAAGATTATTTTAGACACAGAGGAGTCATGGCTGCTGAAATTGGGAATTCTATATATGGTCTTTACAACACTGAAATTGCTTTTTTCCAGTAGAATCTCACACTCTAAAAAATACTAAAATAATAATAATAATATTCCCATTTAAGTTATAAGGTTGTCTTCAAAGTAAAGCAATCCAAAATAACAGATATTATATGTCAGAATTATAGTTTATTAAGAAAGGGAAACATATTACTCTGCAAAAACTTTTAATCAAAATAAGTCATTTTTTTCTTTTCAATAAGTGAATTTTGTTCTTGAATTGAGGAGGGGAGACACTTTGCCAATGGAATAAGACAATTTACATTTAAAATAAGACTATTGCCTTGTCTTATTTAAAGTGCATATTATCTAACTATAATTTTAAGAGTAAAAATACTCATTCCATTGGCAAATTATCTTATAAACCTACCCAAATTAATGGTAAATATACTTAATTACTTTAAGTAATTTCCCTCTGGGATTATTAAAGTATTTCTGATTCTGATTCTGATCATTTAAGACATATTTGCTAATTTCTAGATTGTTTTTGCAGCGCAGTTACTACCCACCTCTGGATTTTACAACTGACCAAAGACCAAAATTACTGGCCTTAAGAAACATATTAGGATATAATGCTAAATAAAATAAAATAGCTCTTTTTTGGTCAAGGAACAGCAGACAGCTTGGCAGATAACCTTCAAAAACTACTTTCAAGTCACATGGTGTAAAGCATTCTAGTTCAGTTATTATGATATCAGAATATTTCTGATCGTGTTAGTATGAATATTTCAATAATAATGATAACAATAATTAAATTTTATTGATCTCACATTGGATAAATTTACCTCTGCATACCTTGGAGAGCAGTGGTAGCAGGGGCTGCCATTGTGGGGCGCCCAGGGAGCAATCTGGGGTTAAGGTTCTTGCTCAGAGACCCAGAGTCTGTGGGAGTGGGGCTCAATCTCAGAACCTTAGGATTCCAAGCTCTATGCCCTAACCACTAGGCCACCGCTCCCCATAGGATCTGCTCTAATACATCAACATGCTTGAAAATATTGTGTTACATTTAGGTGAAGAAGAAACAGACTAGAGTGGCCATCCCAATGTCTGCACCTTAATCCTATTTAAAAACTTGTAAAGTTTGATCAGAAATGTTTTATCCTGGGACAGAAAACCTACTTACAGGTGCCTGAAGTGGGTGGACTTCCCACTGCTTAGATGGTAAGTAGTTCTTCAGAATAATAATGTAAAAAAAAGGGATCTCTTCGACAGCAAATTTATTTTTTTAATTTATATAGTATTTGAATGGAAAGTCCCAAACACTGCAACGCACAGCAAAGTATTTCCTTATTCTCACTTTTTTTTTGATTGATCCCCAGACCAAAAACTTTTTCCTTCATGTCTGATATAGAAAGTTATATATTTCATAATGAATTTCTATGTTTTTGAATAAAACCTGTTATTTGGATTTTGAGCTTTCTTCAGTTCTTACATACACAACTATTATTTCGAGCACAACTGCTTGTAAAACATCTTTCAAGAATCATAGTCTGGTAACAATTGTCTCCACAGGGATAGTGTTGATTGAATAAATTGGAATAGTTAAAATGCAGCTCATTGTTATTTCATGAATAAACATAAATAATATCCTCAGGAGGGCATAAAACAGGATAAAATATCTCTCTACGGTAATATTCATTTCAAATATGCATGCAAATCCATTATATGTAAAAACTTCAAAACTGTGCTGCCAAAGCAGGCCTTTTTTTAAGTGGGACTTTCACTGATCAAAGTGCAAAGTGCATAAAGATATTCCACTAGCAGAAAGGTGGGCTAATAACCGGCGGGAAAACAGAGAAGCTCTTCTGAATAAGGAAGGAGAGAAGTTTGCTCGCTTACAGTTTTCCTGGAGAAGCAAAGGTAGCGAGTGACCTTGGATTTGAATAAGCCGTCCTTCCACAGGTCGGCGTCGGAGCCATCTGTTGTTTTTGCAACCTATGTGGAAAAAAAAACAGGAGGGGAAAAAACAAGGAGAGAAAGAGAGAAAAAAAAGCATGAAGGAGGAGGAATAAAGTTAATGTATGTATGCCATGGGCGTGCTGCTTTTGCCTTCTTCCTTTTGCATACTAGCCTTAATTAACGCTTGCCTACACTTGTGCTCCATCTCATTAGTGCTCTGCGTGGGTAAAGTCTTAGCCTCCAAAAAAGGTGGCTAAAAATACCATCCCTTGGGAACAGGCTGATTAAAGATGCCCTGACAAGAATCTGCTCTAATAAGGAAACCAAACTTCTGTGTGCTTCACTGATCGAGCTGGAATAACATTTTGGACTATTTTCTTAAAAAAGCTAGAATTCTTATAGTAAATGAGAAATAGGTAATATGAATATAGTGCTAATGCTCAAAGACTATTTTTTTCTAATTTAAATGGAAAATATGTTTGAAAGGATTAAATATATTTGATTTAATCCATTCTCAGCCTGTAAAACAGAACATTCATCATTGTACACAAGCAAAAGAGTCACTTTAGAGAAACAGATTGCATCATACTGACAATATGTGGGCACCATAAGTCAACCTCAAGGTCTTACACTCCATTGCTATGTAAATGTAGGCATGGCAGGGCAGAATAGTAAAAGAAATAAGCTGCAGACTGCATCACAGAGAGTCTTCAATCCTACGAGCAAACATGCTTGGCTGAAACGTCATGTTCCATTGGCTATCATGTGAGAATCACCTAAATAACTGCCAGAGTTATTTTCTAAAGGGATCCTTTACAAAGAAGAGTCAATCTAATGAGGTTCATTCAAATGAAGAAGTCATAGATCTCTTCACCCACCCACACACATTACCCCCTTGACAATAATGATGTATGACCCCGGCGGCTAGGCAGGGGGAAAACGTGGCGTGGGGAGATTCATCCAAAACCGCTGCTGACTAGATGGGCTCGAGCGTAGAGCGCAAACTGGAGCCCGGAACAGAGATGGATAAAGGGATAAGAGGAAGAGAGTACGGAGACGACGAGCGGGGAGAGGGATTGTTGGGTGTCTTCAACAGCGGTACTATGAAAGGTCCCAGAAGGAGCCCATACATCACCAGCCTCCCTCTTCCTTACAAGACAGCCCGTCTTAGCCACTTTTTCCAGGTCAGTAGCCAGCACATCCTGTCAGCGTAAACAAAGGGCTCGCTTTGTGAAACCCAAAGTCAAGCTGAGGAGTAACGAGGGCACGGTCCTCCAAGGAGGCACCTCAGGCTTCACTCTGCCACAGACGCCGGCAGCAGGGATACGACGCAGCTTGAATGTGAAACACCAACTGCTGAGCCTCGACACAAAAACAAACAAACATGAAAAAAAAAACATGAAAAAAGTCACATTGGCCTCTCTCTAACACCCTTACATTTCCTTCTGTGCAGCTTGATCATTAAACAGACTTCAATGAGAGGAATGTCACTTCTGTGATAAGAGACATCATTGCTGTGATATTGAAATATGTCATATCATTTGATTTAAAATGCAAAGACAGAATCACCTGCCACTTGCAGTGATCTGAGAGCCCACCTGTGAAACATGTCTTGAGGGAATGATTAATATTGCGACTGTATGAAGTATCTCTGGAGACAGACAACACCAGCAAGGTGCTATGAAGCACTAAAAGGCACGGCTGCGAATTCAAAGATAAAGGCTTGAAATCAAAAATCTCTGGAGAGTGAAACCAGGTGGAAAAGAAATGGGACAGGTAGAGCAAATCAAGCACTCCCTTCAAAAAAGAATTTGACAAGACGGAAAATAAAATGCTTCACATCCCATCTTTGAACTGAAAATAGGAACAGGACTACTGATGATGTGCAATCTTTTAATCTCTCAAAGTTCAGCTGTTTTGTATGTACTCTACAGGATTGTGTGGCTAATACTCTTTAGGTGTATTCGATGCATACAATAGAGTTAAATAAGCAGGGAAGATTATATTATTAAGAAAATGAAACTTTACAGTTTTAGGAGAACTCAAATAAAATCTCTTCATAATCGACTTTTTTTTTTTTATCTGGTTGTACATTTAACAAGTGACAGTTCAATTTATTTCCTAAGACTGCTTCTTCTTTTCTTATCCCAATGTGCGACAGAGGTATAATTGCATGTATATTTGTTCTGAAAATGTTCTGTATATCTGCTTCAGTGCAGCACTGACCTGAGTGGTCTAAACTTTTAGACATGCAGCACAACTATATGGCAGACAGAGCTGCACAAAATATTGCATTGCAGTCTTCTTCGCACTATCAGTGTATGTGATACTGGAATCACAAAGGAATGCTTGGATATGCTAGTTTTTTAGGATGATGTTTGTTTAACGACACGTATAATAAATGTCTAATATAGTTTTGGAGAAAAGGGCAGACTGATTCTCTTTGAAACCCACAGTTGATATGCACTTTTAACCCCTTAAGCAACGAGGGTCTTAGGTGCAAATTCTGCCTGAAATGAAGTATGTGAATTATCGCAAGTACAGCTCCCAAACTTTAAATTGGAAAAACAATTGTTCGTATAAAAAAAAGGCATTGAGGAGTATCTTTAAGGTGGAACCAGTATTTTAAATGTCATCATGTCTGATTTATAGGTGGTCAAACAGAGAAAAAATTCAAACAAATTTAGCCCTGCCAAATTTTTTTTTCCAAAATAACCACTGCAAAACACCATTTGAAACTCTGGTTAAACCCTCAGACTTTATAGATCCTCATCTTGACTAAAGTTGAAGCATGTTGGTTCCACAAAGGATTTAGTGGGCAGTAGGCTAAGCGGTAATATGATTTTGGCACAGTGCCAAAATTGGCCAAATTATGTAAAAAGGCATTTTTCCACTAATAAAAAGGAATCTGGCCAGAAAAATATTCTGATTTACATAATTGGAGACCTTCTGCATAAGGCAAAGCCTTTGCTCCTAAGATTTATCCATTGTTTGATGGGACTTTACCATTTAACACACAGTAATATTAACCAAAGTGAGTAGAAAATAAGAATAACAGAGCAATATTATGTAATGCATGCCGGTGACTTCACCTAAAAAAGTCGCACAATTACCTCCTACTCCTTCTTTAGAAAGTTCTGAGCCTCTAGTTTCCATTGATGCTGGCCATTAGGGGGTGTGGCTAAAAATTAATAGCTGCTGTTGCATTACTCCCGCAGAGTCAATCTTTTCAGGTGGAATTTAAATCCCATTTTATTTGTTTACACCGATATAAATCAAAAAGTATATGTGAAAAAATAATTTTGTAACATTTTGTATAAATGTTAAAGCCCCATTTGAAAGGCGTGTGGATGAAACACCATGTGAATGTGTTTTGTCCATTTCTATAAAATAATAAACATCAGCTGGTGTCAGCTGGGCCCGGTACCAGGCCCGCTGGGCTTAACGGGTTAATAGCTTAGAGGCTGGTAGTAGTACTAGGACTATCGTGATTAATTAATGATTAAAAAGTTTAATTGTAATCAATAGTGCTATTGCAATATTTAGTGATAGTTTTAAAAATGCTTGTTTTTTCAGGATTATGCTAGGCGCATATTGTAAGCTAGCAGATGAAGCAACGCTGCAATAAAAGAGAATGAGGACACTAAAGAGCTTGAAGACCTACACAACCACCATCAGCCTGGTATTTTAGGAGCATTTATAATGCCCAGCATAAATGATTGTATTAAGGGATCTCCATTTCTTTTCTGGCCTAATGACTCTGGCTTTGATGATCTTTTCATAAGTCTCCATGTCATGTGACCTGCTCTATGAGCTGTGCAGTGTGTCAACTCCTCACTATGAATTTGTGTTGCTGTCCTAAAGTTGCAGAGGTCGCTGAATGATGCCATGCTCTAATTAGCATAATTGGTCATGTGTGCACAATTGTTCTGCTCATTGTAGGAGAGAGAGGTAAAGAGAGAAGGATAAAAAGAAGTATAAAAAGAAGTATGAAACTTATATAAATTATATATTACATATTATATGACATTACATAATTATATTATATAAATATTACCCTTTTTTGTTTTCATTTTTTTTTATTATAATTTCTTTAGCTTTAGTCTCATTTGGAGGTTTTAATATGCTTTATAAATAGATAAATTAATAATTTCTGAACTTTAGATGAAGAAATTATTTGTTGTAAAAACAGTGCATGGTTTCAGACTTAGACTTAGACTTAACTTTATTTTTATATCACACTCATATCACACTAAAAGTTTCTTATTACACAAGAAGAAAAAAAGCTACATTTTTAAGAAAGACTCACATGAGTAGACCCTGGTAACACTGGTGATTCAGCTGGATCTTTAAAGGAAAACTGAAAATCTAGTCAGCAAATTTGAAACACACAAAAAGAAAATCCTAAGTTTGCCTGGGATAACAGTTTTTATATAAGCTCTGTTCATTAAAAACCAGAACTGTAATGTGATTCATAATGAGGCTATGTAATCGGTCACGATAAAACAGTTTAAATATTCTAGCATTAGCACAGAAGCTCAGTAAATCACTTCAGTTATAAATCAGTTATATATATACAGAAGAGTTATATGTGTATATATTTATATCTTTATTATCTTGTATGGTTTGTTGTGTTTATATATATATAAAACTGTATCTGGAGCATGTAACAAAAGTAATTTCCCTCTGGGATTATTAAAGTATTTCCGATTCTGATTCTCCACATAAAAACATCTGCCCTGGGTGAGGTCATAGAAAAACTAATTCTATACATGTCAACAAAATATCTGTAACTGAAGATTGGGAAAGGATTAAGGTGGGATGAAATATGGCTTAGATTTTATGGAACTATCAGTTCTGGTGTCAAAAATCCTTATTGATGGCATCAAGAAACTTTGAGCCACTTAAATTAAGCATAATTGATGAAAAAGAGAACAGAACCTATAAGAATCAGTAATTTTGTGTGTTCAAAAGCTTAAAACATAGATTTAGAAACACAAAGAGGTCAGACTTGATTCAATATTATGTAAGATAAAATATTAGGGGACAATATTTATGTTCACTGAATGAAGACATTTTTTCAAAGGGCTTAAGAACAGTCTTTAAAAACAATTCGCTTATACTAGGAAGGTGTTTATAAGCGGAGGTTTACCATAAAGTATGAAAAAAATATTTGAAATGTTGGGAACATCCTCTGCTTTATCCTTTAGATTTGTAAAACTATGGTTTAGGAGTTTAAACAATATGACATTTAGCTGAAAATGGGTGTAAAAGCTTCTCATCACATTCTGATTGTAACTCCTGCATAGAGTGTGAGTGTGTGAGAGTCTGCTTGCAGTGTTTGAAGTCGGGGGATGGCTGGTGGCTGGTGCTCCAGCAAAACTCCTGATCCCTGTGGAGCGGTGTTTGATCTGGGCCTGCGCTCCCTTGCGTTGGATCACCCTGCACAATTTCAGAGATGTAAGAGCCCCATATCAGAGAGCAAAAGAGGTAATCTGCCCTTTGATCTGCTATGTAAAATGTGCGCAAAGTACTTTGAGCAGTCAGTATTAGGGAGGAATGTGAAGACTTTTAGTATTAAAAATATATACAGCTTAACATCCTGACAACTCCCCCCCTTTAATGGTAGATAAACACACATCGACATATTAAGGTAATATTTTTGCTTGTCTCTCAAATCAGCAGATTAAAGAACATGTTGCATTGCTTAAATTATGTTTTAAAAAAAGGATTATAGTAGAAAGTTTAATCCAAAAACAGAATTTCAACAGAATAAAGAACATTGACATTGATGTTATTAAGATTCCAACAGTTACTGATGCAAAAATATGCACTGGCAATGTCAATGGCTTTTCCAAAGTAGTGCCAATGTTTTAGCTTTTTTTTTTTTTAGAGCCAGCATTCTGCCTGACATTTAGGAAAAAGTTTGTGTTATTTATGCTGCCTGATCCTTACAAGTTTCTTTCTTTCTTTCTTTCTTTCTTTCTTTCTTTCTTTCTTTCTTTCTTTCTTTCTTTCTTTCTTTCTTTCTTTCTTTCTTTCTTTCTTTCATGCTTAATATTCACAATGACACTGACAGTTAAGAGAATATAGCTTACGACAAAACAAAAGAGACATACCGGTAGTTCATCGGGGCGATATGTTATATTTAACTGCTCTAATAAAATAAGAGAAATAACACTTTATGTTCCTTCCACCAAGGAAGCTGTTCTTTCTCTTCTTTGTATGAAATCGTAAAATCAGAATGCTTAATTATTATAAAAAGACAACCTGTTAAATTATGCATTTTCTTCTAAATCTGTAGCTGAGGGATAACATAAGCTCCACTGTGATCAAAAGCATTAAATCCCTTACTATTAAGACATATGGAAAATGAAATGTAAGAGTAAAAAAGATTTGGTTGATTAATCGTGGAGCACTAATTCGGGCTCTAAATTGCTCAGTTAAATACTTTTAGAAAACTCTCTTGGATTCAGTTCCAAAATTTGCTTTATTTTTGTGGATATGTGACCATCTATCACAGAGATCTATACTTCCACCGTCTTCCTCTCAGCTCAGCAGTGCACAGATAAACTTTCAGGTTATAAACTTCTCGCCTCAGTTGTACATCAGCTGAAATGCATTAATGCTCTGCAGAGATGCAAAGGGGGAAGTCTGTTGGGGTTTATTTCTGTTTGTTACTAGCTGGTGATATGCGTGCAGCTTTCCTGCCTGTAGCTTCATTCTTATTCCACCCACCATCATATGCCAGAGATTTGAACAAGCTGGGTGTGTAGGGTGGAGCAGGAAGAGATAAGAATTGGAAGGAGAGTGAGAGTTTGAGGGCATGGGGTGAAAAACAAAAGAGATCGGAATAGGAAGAGAGAGAAAGAGGAAGCAAGGTCTGCCCTTGAGCTTGTTTGGCACTTTGTTTAACTTTCACATGCTTCTCCCTTTTCTACCCGCACTAATTTCATCAACAACAAAAAAGTTCTGAACCAGGTGGCAGTTCTGTGCTTCACATCAGGGCACTCTCTTGATATGTTGAGAGCGCTGTGTTTTTAAAAACAAATGAGGACAAAATGAAATAATATTGGATCGGGCCAAATATCATTAAACATTTGGCTCTGCTGTGTCTACAGTAGCTGTGACAATGATTAAACGGTATCCTCCAAACCATCAAAGCAAACATTATGAATAAGTCATTTAAACAATTCAACATCATCATGGAAAGCTGCCAACATCTGTACTGTTTATTATCCGTGCAGTAGTTTGCAATGTGCAACCATCAAAAAGTTTTTTAAATCACAGTTTTAAATCAGTTTATGTTTTTCTTTATTTAAGAGGAAGTATGTGAAATAGAGCTTGATAAAGTTTGTAATTTTCTTAATTCCTGATTTACTATCATATTTAATATAAGATAATAACTGCAGGTAAAATATTTCAGCCATTTCAGCCTGGATAAATATACCAACTGGATAGTAAATCAGCCTCCTCAGTTCTAAAGCAAGCTAGGTTAACATAAAATTACAATTTCAAAAAAATTCATGGCATAATGCCCTGCTCCTCGGTCACCCAAGAAACGTCAAACTTTTGATTTATTGTCAAGAGGAAACCTTCAATTCAAAGTCTCTCAAACTGTTTTATTTTTTATTCGTATTAAGAAAAACACCAAAGCTGTTCATGTTTACCACTGACTTTAAAAGGTTAATAACAAGGAGAGCTGTAGAGAGCTAAACAATAAGCCATTGTAGTGATAAGTAAGTAAATATTGTGAGCTTGCCTATGAAGCTGCTATAACTGCCAACTTAATCGTTTAATTCTTGGAAAAAAAGAACAAAATCCTAATAAAAATAGTAGCCACCTTAAATGCTTACGTTACTCACGATGGCCTTACAGTCGGAACAGCCCCTCTTTTAAGTAAGTAAGTAAGTAAGTAAACGTTATTTGTATAGCACTTTTCACAGACGAAGTCACAAAGTGCTTCACATGATAACATAAAAACAACACAAGTAAAAACAGATAAAATGCAATAAAAGCTAAAATAAATAAGTGAATAAAACAGTAAGCTATGTGCTTTGGAAGGCTAGTGAAAACAGGTGTGTTTTTAGCTGCTTTTTAAAGATATCCACCGAGTCCAGAGAGCGCAGGGACAGGGGGAGTTCATTCCAGAGACGGGGTGCCACCGCTTTAAAGGACCGGTCTCCTCGGGTTTTAAAACGGGTCCGAGGAACCATAAGCAGGTTTTGACCTGAAGACCTTAGGCTACAGACCGATGTATACGGCTGGATCAGACCTGTCATGTAGCCAGGCGCCCGTCCATGAAGGGCCCTGAAGGTGAGGACCAGGATTTAAAAATGTATCCTGGAAGCAACAGGAAGCCAATGTAGGTAATACAGTACATTGGCTTTACTTTTCACTAAAAGAAGTTTAGCAAATCCTGCTTTGAACTGTCCAAGATTTCGAAAGCTGTCTTCTGTAAAATGCTTAGAACAAATGAACAGCTGAGCATCAAACTTTGCAGGGATCTTCTGATAGACAAAAATAATCCATGCCTCTTGAGTCTTCGGATCCTTGGAAAGAGTGTAAAAATGTTCCCCTTTACGCCCGTGGTTCTGGTTAATTTTCAATAGAAAAACTGCCCGTTTTGTAATTCTTGTAGAAGTAAACCCCAACTGTAGGCTAAACAGCTAATCTAGTGTCTTACATCTACCTATATTCATGTTCTTGGGCCAGTGAACCGGTGCGCTGGTCTGTATGTCAATTTCGAGGCTGACAAAAGTACAGGCCAGAACCACATAAGGCAAAATCCCCATATTGACGTCAACTCGGTGCTTCGTTTGAAGCTACCCGCTTTATGGTGGAAATTTAGAATTGTGAGATTTGCAGAGAAAGGAGGTGTTGATGGGGTTTAAACTTCTGTGTACGTCCATTTCATCCACTGAACTATCGTTATTCATCGATGACAAGGTAAACTTGGTTTTGACCTCCTTAAAGGTTTGTATTTAATGTATAATTCTCCTCATTTAACATGCTGTGTAGAATTATGGGTATTAACTTACAGAAATATATTAGAAAAGATTGTGTTGCAGCAAAAAATTGCCATAGGTTTTATAAATAAAGTAGGTTTTTGTGACCATACTGTCCTCATCTACTATGTATAAATTCAAATATAATGGCATTTAAAGCGCTTGTATATTATAAAATAATGAAATGAATGTACAAATTAACAATTAATGTACAAATATAATTTTGGAGATAAAACTAAATTCACCTTACAAAAAGGAAATCAAAATAAATGTATTTCTATTGCTAGAGTCAGATTGGAGAAAACTGCTTATTCAGAGTTAAAGTTATTTACATCCTTCCTTAGTGTCAAAAAAGCTGTGTGTCACTGTTATATCATTGTAAGTATATTTTCTGATATCATTACTGAAAAGTTTCTTATATTTATTTATTTTTTTGTAAGAGGGCAATAATTTAGATATCCATGTTTGCCCTGCATTTAGCTCCATCCATAATCTATCAGCTCTTACTAGTTTCCCTGTCTGTGAGGAAGAAGAGCATCCCTGCAGAATGATGCTGCTAAACTTCATCCTGGGGATGTTGTGTTCAGGGTAAAGGGTAGATCTAGTTTCCTGCAACACATAGCATTTTATATGTACGCTGAAATTTTTGTTTTAAACTGCTCTAACTAAAACACCCTCTCCCAAAGTTTTTTTTTCTCTTTCACCAGTTATCCAGGTAACAGAGTCTCCCATTTGATCTGAGGATCTATGCAACTCCTCATGAGCATGAAACGTCTGGCTGCTCCTCAGCTGGATTCCCACTTTGTACGTCCTGTTAGTGCAGATGGGCTAACATGCATTCACAGGTCTGCGGCTGTGGAATATTCCTTCTATTTTAGAACGGCAGATTTAAACCATTGCTACATGAGATGTTTAATGCTGTCAATGTAATTTTATACCTTTCCAAAAGTTCTCATTCATTCTTCTGGAATATCTTTTAGTCTATATGATGTTTTTAATTTGCATTTATGTTCTCTAATACAAACCTCCAAACTGCACACTAAACAGTTAACATTCTTAAGAGTTTATTTTTCACACAGGTGGAATGTTTTTGGGGGAATCAATTAAAGGGACTTAATGCATAACTACACCATACAGTACTTTTCATTTTTATTGCAAAATATCCCCATATATTTTGCTTCCACTTCATAGATCATGTGCTACAGTACTTTGTATCAGTTTTTCACTGAAAAACTGTAGGAAACTATAGTAACCTTAATGGTTGTAAAAGTAGGGAATACTTTTTCAAGATGCTTTGGATAATATCTATCATTCTCCCCTTTTTAGATTAACAACAGTATTAAGAAAGAGTAAATCATATTAAAAGAGCAGTTGGTGTATTTCCTTCAGCAGATGGATAATCATTTCAGTTTCAGTCCTTATTCATTTACTGAGGAACAGACAGTATCTCTACTCACAACATAGTAGCCATCAGGGACTTTGTTGAGAGAACTAAGTACTCCAACTGCAGAGATGGGGTCCATTGGCAGCTTGTTGCTCTCTTCAGACATTATGGCGATCTGTTAGAAAGGCAGATGAGCGGCTTAATATATTTCTGCATGCAACTGTGAAAATATACAATATTATTTCCCTTTTTTTAAAATACAAAACAACTAGAATGTAATAATAAATAGAATAGTAGTAGCACAAAATTTGAAAGAAAATGAGTATTACTTTGTTTACAGTGCTGACCTGCAGGATGGAAGGGGTCTTTCTAAGTCTAAATGGCTACATTATTGACTTCTTGATGAGGCCTATTAGGCTCCAGAAGAAAAAGTGGCCGCCTAATCTAGGATCAAATGACAAGTGGGACGAGTGACAAAACAGCATTCGGTCTGACTTCACCAAATCACAGATTAGGGGGGAGTGATCACATATTTTCAAGGAAGTCCCAATCAATTGCTATCTATTTCTGTCTAAGGGAATTTTTGCCTAATGGATATGCGAGCCTTTTTACTGGGTAAGTGGCTTTGCAAAGGTTCTCTTATGCAGTTTTATTAGATTAGGTCTAAAGCATTCTTGCACTAACTGACAAAGTTGCAGCATTCAATCTTTATATTTACAAAATCCATTGCAATTAAGCTGATCAAATTAGAGGATTTACTCCAGAAACATGCTGTCTCGTTAACAAATGCTAGATAGCTGTACTTATTCAAATGAAACCGAATGGTCATTTAGCCAATGGAATGAAAGATATCTTTGTGAGTTTAATTTGTTCAAATTAAACTTTTTTTCTTCCAAACCCAAATAAGAGCTCATAGACTGAAAAAAAAAAAAGTTAAAGAAAAAAAACAACCTTTAAACGTAATCCTCTGTCTTCAGGAGATCGAAGATAGTGATGTTATTTAAGGATAAAATAACAAACAAAAAAAACATAGAAAGTCACTGTTTCATTACACTTTATAGAATTACAACAATGTGACCTTTCAGCTACAGTTTTGTTTAGCCAATTTTAAGCGGGCTGAAGCCTCCAAAGCTCTAGCAAAATAGGTGAGAACAAAATGCAGACATTCATTTAAAGAAGAGAGAAGGAAAACTTTATATCTGTTTACATCAAAACTAATTATCATTCAGTCAAATTAATTGTGCAATTATTTGATGAATATGATCATTCTGTTTGTTTTCAGGTAAAATCCTGGGATGAGGGTAGACTTTCGTTTCATCATAACTTTATTCACTGCAACCTTTTTTAATTTTTAGTACAAACTCAACATGTTTTCATCTAAATAGTAAGCAGCTCATAACTGTTTAAGGCAAAACAGATGTGAATAGATGGAACCCTTTAAATGATCTATACCTTATAATAAATTAACTTCTGAAGCCTATCTGACATGGGACTGTTTAACTAGTCGATCTATATCGTAATCTATAGCACTGCGTGGTATGATATGCATATATATATATAT
>NW_015151039.1:179441-191550 GCF_000732505.1 Cyprinodon variegatus
TATATATATATATTTTTTTTTTTTTTATGCACTAAAACTTTCAACAACAATTACAAGAGTAGGGAGGGTTTGTAGTCTGTAGGAGACCTTGGTCAGAATGCATCACTCTGGTTAAGCTCCAGTCATTGGTTGACTCTGTTTGAGTTACAGTTTCAAAACAAACCAGCCAATTCGTTTTAGTCATTCCCTCCCAAATGATCCAAGTTACAAATGCTTCTCTGAATATGCTTGGTTTAATGTATGATATTTTAAGTAAGTTTATGATGAGCACATTAATTCATTGCATTGCAGGGATTTGTTGTGTACAAGAGCCCAATAATTAACAAATACACAGACTGCAACTAGGGGCTTCTGACAGAGGGGGCTGGCAGAAAACACTTCCCCATCTTTTAAAGCTGCAAAAAGCTGAATAAATGTTAAGATAGATTTTGATTAATTAAAGTGATGGCTTTCATTAAATGTGCAGCTGACCGTACCTATTTGACTATTCAATTGGAATCCTATTAACTGAGAAAATAGTCCTATCTAAATTTGGCACATTTTTATTCATAATAATAAGTGCTGTTAATCCATGTTATCACAATTTAAATTCCTGATTTTGACATTTCCTGTAAGGCAGGTAACCTCATAATTTTTCCTCCTTCTGGTATTACCCTTAGAGGCCTATGTTTGCTCATTTTTAATTAATTCCAAGCATGTTTAACACTTTGATTCTTTTTTCTTTCATCTAAAAAGGTATCTTTAAAAACAACGTTATTTAACCTTATTTATTTTCTTCTCGGTATGCACTAGTTGGTACTTAAAGGTATAGAGAACAATCTTTTATTTTGGATGTATCATCTAAATAAGTGGTCATTCTAATTGTCAATGATTCTGGTGATATGTTTACATTACGCCATCCTACAATTCCCCAGTAAGCTATCTTTTTGTGCACATGTGTACTTTAAGGGGTATATCTGTCGTGAGCTATGGTTTCAGACAGTCATTGAAGCTCGCCTTTCTCACGGTTCGTTGAAAATGGCTGAGGGGCGTAAGAGAAAAAGTGTCTACGAAGAAAAGAAAGGCCTCAGAAGAGGCAGACATACTGTATCCTGGAAAGCTTTGCACAGAAAGCTCTCCTTGCAAAGCATTATGGGATTTGCTTTCACAACAGCCCGCTGATGCTAATCAACAGCGGCAATTAATAACAAAGATGGCACAGGCACAAACTCAGGAGGAGTTACGTGACCAACGGAGCAAAAAGCAGTGATCATCTGTCCGAACAGTCAGTTAACGGAGTTTGCTATAAAGTCCACCATATAGTCCCCACTCTATATAGGGACTGAGGGATTTAGGGGTTAAGGGGGTTCAGGCACAGTAAGCGAGTATGAGCTACAGTATGAAGACAGCAACCTCTAAACAAGGAGAAATGGGGTTGTACATGCTCCTGCATGCACAAAGGATGTTTTTTTTTTTTTAAATTGCGAAAATCCTCAACGATACCTTCAATATAAAACTTAAAAATCTAAATGGTGTCATACACAAAAACTATGATCATTTACTGTCAAACAATTAAGTAATCATGACTAGTTTTAGGAAGATTTCCAGAATAGATTGAATGAATCATGGTAACCACATATCTATTAATTAGAAGAAGATCTGGTTTAGTAAAATGTTTTGGGAACAATGTACTGTATTTCCATCCTATTGATCTCAGTGACTTTTACTAGTGTTGTGTCATTTACCAACTCCGGTCTGCAAGAATAGGCCACTGGCTACATAATAAAAAATACAGTAATTTCATACAATGGAAAAATTACATTATACACAGTTTAAGGCTATAATAAAAATAGGTAAATGTGTCTATGTCAGTATTGTGCTTATTTAGCTTCCTTAAGGTTTAGCATATAAACTTCTATCCACACTAACTGGTCACAAAGGTTAAACTTAACGTCAAATAAATCCCCATGCAGCTTGCTTCCATATCTTTACCTTTTCAAATATGAAGGTCTCACTTCGCTGAGTATTTTCACCTAAGCACAACGGTGTTCTGTGTCATGAAACCTCGAACACTCAAGAAAACTTCCGCTGATCCTTTTTTGGTAATCATTAACCTTAAAGTCCACATGGTGACATCACAAAAATCTACAGCCCAGTTCAAAGTCTCTGTTGCTATTCATCTTCATTACTTGCCTGGAACAGAAAAGACTAGTTAACATGTCAGTTTTCTTTGTTAAACCTTTGGTGGCTTTATTTCTTTGCCATAACTTATCCGGTCTAATTATTAGAGTAACTAAATTTGCGGTTGCCCTGCACTTTGACTCTCATTACATAGATATATCTATGGGTCGAGCCTCCTGACAGCTGCTTGTCTCTCTAAAACTTATCACATGTCGTTGTTCTAATCAGATAAAAGTAAGACAGAGCAATGTATTTACTTAAGCCCTTACATTATTAGCTTAGTTGTGCATCTCCCTGAGCACAGAAGTTAAAAGCCTCTTTGTAGACTCACTAAAAGGCCAGCAGGCAACAGATGCTTCCCCATCATCAGGTTTATTATTTGTACCATCACTACACCAACGATACAATCTTTCAGTTAATTAAAATCTGAGACTTGCTGCTCCATTCTGTTACAAGGTGCCATATGCTGGTATGTTGTTTCGTCTAAGGCTAAAAACTGGGAGCAGAATTTCCTTTGTTCTACTTTTTTTATACACGTTTTATGCTTTTGTGTGACGTTCCCACATTTTACAAAAAATGACAAAGGTAAAACATCCACACATATCCATAAATATGGATTTACACATGGATGGATGGATGGATGGATGGATGGATGGATGGATGGATGGGTTGGTGGAATGATTCCTTGCCAATGTCAATTGGAGCCATCTTTTTGGGCTGTTCAAACATGTAGGCTAAAGAAACAGATAATCTAAAGGTAAAACAACCAAAAGGGGAATTTTGATGAAATGCCTTGTTAGCTCACATTTTTTTAAAGTGTAATCTTTATCTATAATTGGAAACCCCCACCCACTACATGCCCCTTTCATGCTAATGACTTGATTTTTTGATTGAGGTGTGTTAAGGCAGAAACACATCTAAGAGGGACAGGACACCAGACCTTGAGGACTGGAGCTGAAGACACCTGACCAAGCAGTTCAGTAAACAATACTACTTAAATCCCAGAATTGGACGATGCAGTTGTAAACTATTTATTAGTACCTAATAATGTATTTGATAGTTATAAGTTCATGAAAGTACAAAAACCCCTAGTAATCTTCAATTAAATTAAATTCAGTTTTATTTATATAGCAGCAACTCTCAACACATTTACAGGAATAATTCTTTACAGAGACAAATCCTACAGACAGATTTGTTGAGCTCATTCTTCGTGACACTCACTTTGCAGAATTCCATCCTTCTTGATGAGCAAGTGGGTGCCGAAGAAATTTGGTTGTATTGTGTCGTTCATTTGCAGCAACCCTTCACCTTGAGCACATATACAGCGACAGTGGAAATAAAAGACTCACTTTTAATAGAAAGAAACCTCCATCAGAACTGGGTGTAAGACTGGGTTCAAGAATACAGTAATAGACACTCAACAGGAATATAAATGCAATAATCTGTGAATACTTTCGTTGTTAGAAAGAGTAATTAGGTCCATAGGTGACTCAGTCTAGGAAATAAACAGTTCAGCAGATGAGCTCTGAGCCAGTTTTCATGGCAAAAAGGATGAAAGAGAGCATTTACAGTTAGTCACAGTAAACGTTGATCCCATGGATACGTTTAGGAGAGAAAGATGACTAAGCACTAAAGACTAGGCCCAACTATATTATCTATACTGTAAGTTGTTAATGGCGGCAGCTCAGCTTATGACTCCCTCCCGGATGGTGTCATTGCTTAACAGAGCACCAGGCTAGCTGAAGCTACACTGATGAGAAAAAGCAGAGAAACATAAAGTTAGGGGTTCAACTAACAAATAATGCAGAATTGAAAAATAGACAAAGAATGAAGCAGAAAGTGGTCCCCATGTCCTCCAGCAGCATAAGTCTCTAGAAGCATAACTATAAAGATTGATCACGATAACCTGTGCCATTCTAACAATATGTTTTTTTTTTTTTTTTTAAAGGAACGATTTAAGCCTAGTCTTAGTGTAAAAAGGGTGTTTTCCTCATTGATTAAAGCAATAACAATTAAAATTGTTATTTCAGTGTTTGAAAAACATGGTTAATAGTAGTTTCCACCACAACAATTAGCAAGCAACACTAAATGTCATGCAACTTGACCAAACTCAGTTTGAGGGTGCCATGATTTCTAGTTATACGTTTTGAATTTTTAGACAACCTGAAAGAAGTATCAACCTCATAGTTTGAATCAAAGAACTGATTTTTATGTACGAAGTAAAATCACAAAGTTTAAGCTTCTTTTGTTTGATTACAAATTCTCATATGTGAAACACGAGTTATAAAATGCAGGCACATCTGCTTTAAGTCAGACTAATTAAGCCGGGGATAGTATCTGGACATATGAATGAATGGCAGAAAAACATTTATAATGATAGCACCCTGCTGCCATACTCTGTTTTCACATACTGTACAGCAGCTTAGGGCTGCTTATCATCACTGATGCTACGTTCTATGGCAAACATGAAAAGGATCTGCGTAAAGAATTACTTCTTCAATAATCTCACTTCCTCGTCTGCATTTGCACCCAATGTCATCACCCCCACCCTCATCCCCACCTCGCACACACATAATCCTACCAACACATGCTACCTCATCAAGGTGTTGACGACATGACGAAACAGGCACTGTTGAGAGCAAAAGAGATAAAAGGTGTGTGCTGAAAAGAATAAAAAAATACAACACAGACGCTCGCTTACTCTGACTGAGAAGAGGTGCTCGTGCCAGAGTAATGGTCTAATTATGGAAGAAGTGATGAAACGCTCATTGAGAGTGGAGTTATCAGCAACACATGCTAAGTGTGAAAATCATCAGCTTTTACAGTGTTTTTAACGGGCGCCATATCGCACGCTGAGGATTGTAGGGTAAGATGAATGATGGCTGTGGCAGATTTCAGCAGGGGTCCTGATAGCAGGAGGGGCGGGTGTTAGGGTTGGTATTTTGAAAAAGATTCATTAGAGACATTTTTAACTTCTGTTTAATAACAGCATATTTCAGTAAATTTGGACCCTTCTTACTGTAACACTAGAATATCTTGTCCTGCTCAAAACGTTCCATTAGTCCTTAGTTATAATTAACAGTGGGCAGGCAAGTACTGTGACCCAAAATTCTACCTTTTCCAAATATATTCACATATAAATGATGAAAAAAAAAAAAAGAAAGGTCCATTTTCAGTGTCTAAAGGTCATTTATTGCAATCTGTAATTTGCTGACACCAGTGTAGAGACTGAAGATGGAAATTTCTCTGCTGCTACCCCAAGAGTAATATTATCTCTATCTCAACTTGGGAAATCTACACAGCCCCAATGTCACCCACATGAACCCATTATGGGCTATGTAAAAATCTGCAGGTCTCATTTTATACCAAACCCTCACCCCCCTCCTGTTCTTCTCACTTTTCTCTGTCTACACACAGAAAATCCAAATCCCTGTGTCTCCTGAATGGCTTATAATAACCAGCTTTAAAAAGCCTACCCTTAGTGCCCCCCAAAGAATACAGCCTTGCAAGGCTCTATAATGTCATGCTTCTGTCTAATTAAAGGTCAGTTTGGTCTGGTCTCATTGTCGCTCTGGCTGGGAAAATCCTCCGAAACATGATGGATCGTCGAAATGTGATTTCATTTTACATTCACACCATCTGTTTTCATCACCAAGGCTCTAAGAGTTTGAATAATGTCTGAACTAAGATGTTTATTTTCTAATTCAACAAAGGGGAGACTAAAAACATTTATAAATTGTCTCTTAAGCGTAAAATTCAATTCTTAAAGAAAACCAAATGTTTTATCTAAATTCTGCTGTGCTATTTTGAGCTTTTGCATTTAATGGATTAGGCTGTTTTCTCTAATCTAAGTTTATTTCCCCAGGCTTTCTCTTTCTCTCTTAGTTGAAGACAGCGGTCACCTCACAACCTCAACAGTCCGCTTACTGCCACCACTTTTTTTATTTCAATTAAAAAGATGTACACACATACACATACTTGTCTCTTTATATTTGCTGGGCCTTTGCATTGACTTCCTTGATTTTCTACAACTTTACCGATTACCCTTGCCCTAAACCTAACCAATGCTCACCTTATGGACTACATCAGGCATCCCCAACCTCGGTCCTGAAAGCCCGCTGTCCTGCAGGTTTTAGAGGTTTCCTTGCTCCAGTACAGCTGATTTTAATTGAAGGCTGATTAACAGGCTTTTGGTCTACTGCAATAATTATAATCAGCTGTGCTAATGCAGGGAAACCTCTAAAACCTGCAGGACAGCGGGGCCTCCAGGACCGAGGTTGGGGATGCCTGGACTACACGATGTTTTAAGAACAAATGCACACACACTGACATATGTTTTCCTTGTTTTCATCTTTTATTCTTAATGAAAAAAAAATCACATTCCTTGTGTGTGGACACAAATTGTCTATTGAGGCTGATTCCATTTAAGGTTCTGGTCATTTAGAAAATCAAAAAGTTATATTTTCCAATTAAAAAACAAAAAAAAAAAGCAAAACTCCTATGTGGTATGCATAAAATAATATGTTTCAATGGTTTATTTTGGCTCAAATTATTTAAATAAAACTTTCTTGAAATCTATGCATTATATTTTGTATTGAGAATTGTTTTTGGTACAGAAATAGCATTTAAAAAGTAAGTGAAGGTACTTTATTGTATAAGCACTTGAAACTTTTTAGCAACACTCTTAGAATTTCCAAAGGGGATTTAGGTTAAGAACTTAATTTATCATTTTTCAGCACCATGGTACAATGTGTCCTACAGCAGGTATTACGGTTACCGAGCCCATACCAAAATGGTAAATGGCCTGTACTTATATAGAGCTTTTTCAAGTTAGAGGACTTGACCAAAGCACTTTACACTACATTCAGTCATTCACCTATTCACACACCTCGGTCATGTAGACCGATTTAAAGTTTACATTAAAGGAAACTTAGCTGATTAGATTGAGACTTTGCAAAACTTCTTCTCCTGCATTAGCATATAGTGACAGTAGATATTTAAATACATTGGGTCATTCACTCCGCATGCAGTGACATGGACAGGACAAAACTCAGTTTTAATTGGAATAAACCCCCACCAGAACGAGACTCAATGTGAGCTGCTTTCTGCTGAGGTCAACTAGGGGTTAGAAAAGACAGAAGCAGAAACACAAAAGGAACACACCAGCACTGATTCATAAATACTTTGTATATTAGAGAGGGTAATGTAAAATAGTTCCAGATGGCAGACGGAAAGAAACCGCAAAGTAGATGAGCTCTAAACCAGTTTAACTGCCAAAAGTCTTGGAAAAGGGCACATAAAGTTAGTCATTGTGAAAACTAAGCCCGTCAATATGTCTATTAAAGAAACGGGACCAAGCACTGAAAAACAGACCCAACTCTATCATCTATAACTGAAGGTGTTGATGGCAGCATTCCAGCTGATACTTCCTCCACAATTATGTCACAGCTGAAATGAAACAGGCCAGATGAAACTCTATGCCCACAAAAAGGAGAGTGAAGCAAATGAAGAGGAGAAATAATTTACCAAATTACCATTGGTACTCTTTGTACCACAGAGCAACTACCACAGAGCAACTATCTAGTACTTTTCCCTTACTTTTAATAAAACACTTTTGGCATTTTTTTCTGTTTCAGGTTTGGCTTTACACATAAAATTCTAAAAGTTTTTTTCCTTCCTCTTAACATTCTATTATGCTTGGATAAAGTTTTTTCTCAATAGACAATTTTGTAATAATTGACTTATTTTGTCAGAGCTTTCTTTTCCAACTTATGAGTCTTTCTTTATCAACATTTTCACTTTATTATGACCTCTAAGAGTGCTCTTTTTAATAATGATAAAAAAAAACTGTAAGCCATCAACATTAATAGAAATGAATACTGCAAAAATATCCATCTGGATGTCTAATGAGCCTTCATAATACACAGTATGAGTTTTAGTTTTTGTACTGTAAAATTAAACTAAATTAACCAAAAGATTATGAAATCTATTGTCATGAAGTTATATATCTACTCTTCTTGGTAGAGTTTTGTATGAGCTTGCACCTTCCCACACAACTTATCGTCAAATTTATGCTCACATACACACATGCATCTGTGTGAATGGACCTCACCACTCACACACACATACACACATATACTTTCCTCCGTCTGGTGGGGAGTCTGGACTGCTCCGACTGACTGCGCCTCACTGCCCTTGTGCAGTGGTGTGCCAGTTGTGCCTTCCCCCATTGCTGTGAATGCCACCATCTGGTGTGCCACGTGGACATCATAATCTCCCCTTAATTACATTAGCAGTGCAATCAGTTACTGCATTACAAGGCCGGGCGAAGAGCTTTTAAATCTTGGAGGAAATCATAAATAATTGCACTAAGTACCCACCGCCAGATGTGCGTGCCAACTTGGCTGGCATGAGATAAATAGTAACTTCGACAACAGTGTTCGCTTTTGGGTCTGCAAGCAGTTTTTGGCCAATTTCATCCTCCTGTCCTTTACTCATGTCTGTGTCCTCTTCCTGTGGGTTTTCTCACATTGTGTTTTAAAGCTCCGAAACATCCTCACTGTGTTCAGACAGCTACTTGTTGCTTTAGTGGTTTTCCAATAGCTTTGTGATTAAAAAAGCTTCCAAGAATCAGTTTGTAATGAGGTATCCTGCCTTATATGATCCTGCAGTCCATTATTACCTCATCTAATCATTCCCACTCAAAACCTTGTCTGATGTTTATTAGGCACGTTATTTCCAAAGTTAGCAGTTATTTTTTAGATTCCCAACAACCACATTCAACAGCTGAATGCCAAGGATGGAAAAGCAGTTATTAAAATTATGAGAAAGCTAAAGGTTACTTGTTGGTTTTTTTTAAGCAAGTGAGAAAATGCATCATTGTGGTACATGGTACTTAATTTTTCTTCCCATCAAGCATCTCTGGATTCCCCATGGATGCCCATAGTGACACACATCTCAATGTATTGCAAGTTAAGATTAGGTCCCCCTGCAAATAAGCAACATGGAGTTACTGGAGCCTTGGTCACTGAAACATGAATTCCTTGGAGGACGATGCAATGAAGAGCACTTTCCACTATTGTCAGCTTGTCACATACACAGAGGTTCTTTCTGAAAAATGCTGCCAGATTATATAAAACAAAACACCCCAATTATTTACCCTTTTCTTTTACTGCTCTATCAATCATTAACTTTTTATTGCAGTGTACCGTGAATGTACATATTTCAGAACAGAAATCTCTGGTGAAAATGTCTTTAAAGATGCTTTCCTATCTGTGTGTTCTATTTTATTTCAACTTTTTTTTCAAAATAACTTATCAGGCAATTTTTTTGAATGGTATGCTATATTTTGTTTTTACAGCCAAAGCACTCTTTGCCTTTAATGACACCCCGAGAGAGAATACTAAATAAGCTCAAAATGCATGAATCCTATTTTAGTTATTATCCTCTCATCATTTGTGTCAGATCATACTTGTACCTCAGAAAAAAATATTTGGATAAACAGTTATAAGTTCTAAAGCCTCCAACCAATTTTGAAAAATAAAATGTAAATTACAGAGATGCTTTATTTACATTTGATGTATAGTGTTCATTAGCGGAACTACAATTATATCAGCTTTGATTTAATTGAAGATACCTTTTTTTTTTACTTTGAAGTTTTTTTCCACACTGAATATTTGTTGTTGTTTTTTTAAATAATATATAATATATATAAAAATAAAAGTTGGATTCTAACAAGTTTTTATGTTGAGAAGATAGTGCTGCATTTAAAGATGAAATCCCTATTAAACTGCTGCCAGTTAGTTTAAATGAAGCCAGATTCCTTTATGTTAAATAGGGGTTGAAAAAGAACACACTAATTGTCCCACTGCATTGCACTCCAATGTTGTTGTTTTTTTAAAACAGATTAAAACAATTGACAGAAGAAGACTGGTGAGCTGAGGAAAGATACGGAAAGAAAACTTTAAGTTTTCTGGACTGTGATGGTTGCAGTCACAAACAGGGTTGGGGAGTCTATAAAAAAGAACAATGCTAACACAGTAAGTGCCGACAGTGTTGCAATGACACAACTGTCTTCTGCAGAAAAACAAGAGCGTAGGTTGTTTTTGCCAGCTGGCATTGATGCTCAAGCTTATATTCCATAACAAAAACACTGTAGTGGTAATACGAAAATAACGTTGGTTAAAAAAAAGGAAAAAAAAGGTTCCTCGAAGACTTTCTGAAAATGTATTTATTTCAACTAAAACTATCCATGTTTCTCACTATAACAGGTTCTGAAATAAGTGGCAAAATTTTCACAAATTAAACCTCATATGAAAATAAATACCTGCAAGCCCAATTGTATATTCAAAAAGTAAGACAGTCAAATTCTATTTTCTTTATTAATTTTTATTACATAAAAAAGTGCTTTAAGCCAAAACAAACATATGAATAATAATATATAATCACATACATTCAAAACCAGAGAAGCAAAAAATAGGTTGTTCCTATTTGGAAGTCCTCAAAGACATGGGTTTTTGAACTCGCTCCTCAGGACCCACTGTGCTGCATGTTTTGAATGCGTCCCTGCTCCAGCACATCTGCATCAAAAGATTGCAGTTCCTCCTCAGCAGCCTGCAGGGGCCTGCTAATCATCCATTTCTTTAAGTCAGGTGTGTGGAGGCAGGGGAATACCAGAAACATGCAGGAAAGTAGGTCCTGATGAACAAGTTTCAAAGCTACTGCCCTAGGGCAATTTCTCTTGTATTTACTCACCAGTGATGGTATACTCACATAAGCCAGCCTCAGGTATAAGGATATTTTGTGACTGTTTAGGTATTCTTGCCTGCCTTAGGGCCCCAAGGGACACAAAATTCAGGTGGGATAGGTTTAAAAGCACAGGTGGCGTGCATAGCAAGAAAACAGTCACAAATTGAAAGTGTGTTAACTGCATCACATCTATAATTGTATGTCTCTAAGATAGGGGCAATTACTTGAGATGTAATGTCCTAAATTGCAGTAGTTTGTCCTGCAACTATAAGATTGCCAGTTAAAACCCAGCTCTGTCCATCTCACTTATCGCGTCATCTGAATTTGCGGCTGATGTCAGTTTGAGGGCCTGATGGTGCCTTGCTTCTGTTTTGCATGTCCTCTGCTTCTGTCCCTTTCAAGCCAGTTGCAGATAACATCAGCAGCAATCCCATCCAAACCAATGCCGTTGCACTTCAGGTTCCCTGAAATCTGAGAGCACGTGTGAGAAATCTGGGCGGAACTGAGCAGAAAAGAAAATTTTTGTTGTTCCGTATTTTGTCGATGAAGGACAGTGAGCTGGTCAATGGTTACGGAGAGTTAAGGAAAATGCAAAACCCTTCTCATTAATCAATATAAAATTGTAATTGCTCTGTAGTGCAGACGTCAGTGTATATAAGTTAAGCATAGATGAAGTATGTGAAATTTGGAGGTTACATTGTAGAGCCACTTATTATTGTGTGAATATGTGCATGACTGAATGTCTTGTAAAGTGCTTTGAAAATCCACTCACTAGAAAATGTGCTATTTGTTAGTACATACTATTTGATAGTTCGAGTCACAAAGTGTTTATGCACATAAGATGGGAAAAAAATTATTTGTTAACAACTGGCAAACTTAAGTATGATGTGACTCCCAGATTGAAGCGCTAACTTCCAAGATCACCCTAAGACTGCATAGGTTTAAGACGGTTACCTCTTACAGGACCCCAAAATGAATTAATGTCTGAATTTCTCATAAAAACAAAATGTTTTCACCAAAATAACTAGTCAATTTTGAAATTATCTTTACAGAAGGACCCACTTTGTCAGAAGATGGTTTGAAAAGAAAGCTATCTCTCAGTTTCACCTCAAACAGGCATGTTTACACTCACCGGCCACTTTATTAGGTACACCTGTCCAACTGCTCGTTAACACTTAATTTCTAAGCAGCCAATCACATG
>NW_015151039.1:192655-202131 GCF_000732505.1 Cyprinodon variegatus
CATGTGATTGGCTGCTTAGAAATTAAGTGTTAACGAGCAGTTGGACAGGTGTACCTAATAAAGTGGCCGGTGAGTGTATATGCCTAGATTGATAGGCAGAGGTCTCTCTGGTACACCTGTGTTGTAAAGTCAGAATTTATGGTTGTTCACTGCAGGATGATAAGTAATTGTAAATGGACTAAATTCTAAACACAAACCTTACAGTTGGGGAGCATTGGCCTAGTGGGTTAGAGCAGAGTGCTTGTGCTGGGGATGGGTTAAATGCAAAAATAAATTTCTCCAATGTGTGATCAATAAAGTTCAGTTATTATTATTATTACAGAACCTTTATGATTGTTTTAAGGAATCGGCAAAGCATTTATTACTGCTTGCTTTAGAAAACTTAAATGAACAAACAAGACACCAATGATTCTATGCAAAATACAATCTTATTCCTAAAGTATTTATATTTTGAAACACAAGGGTCAATGTTCCTGTTTTTTTGGCACTGGACACGTACATATATGGACAAGAGAAAAATGGTAAAATTTAGAGATTTTTAATGCATAAAATATTCTTCACCGATTTTAGATTGTTTGCTTTCCTGAAAAAAAAAATTGGTTGGATTCTTTTTCTTGCTCCAAGGAAACAGGAGGAGGCATTGCAGGGAAATTCACAAACAAAACTGCTGCTGAATATAAATAAACAGCATGGAAATCTGTCTTCACTGCTAAGGATGAGGTTAGGTATTTGCAACAGAAATTGTCAATCTATAGTTGCGTTACAAATTATATAGTCAATGATTTTTGAGTGTGGGACCTTTGCAGACACCACAGCCAACAACAACCTGTATTGTTTTTACCCATGCATGCTTTCTGCACCCTGTAAATAAGATATAAATGCATGAAAAGACACCTTGACAGCCCTGCTACTAAATGGAGACATTGATATTAACATTTGCAATGTTCATCTCAATTTAATCCCAATATGGCCATCAAAGTGCAATTTAAATGAATGTGCGTCTTTCTGTCTTAACAATTTTAGTATAAAAGCACAGCAGTGAGCAAAAAAAAAGAATTCTAGGTATTGACTAAATTTTTCTTATCATTTATCATAATTTCGCCATCCACTTTGTCACGGCTTCAGCTTTTAAGGAAGATAGATGATCCAAGATGTTGTCCCCCTCTTTCATACTCGTCGTGCTCTGAGAAGTGTGTCTAATATGGACTTACCTGTGCTTGGAGCAATATTGTTTGTCCTTTTGTTTCACCACTGACACAATAAGTGGTTTTGTGCATGGCTTTTCTACAAGCTGTGCATGGACATCTGGCATTTTCTGACCTGTAACCTATATTACTAAAGATTAATTTCACTATCAACCATATATCTTACCAACAATACTGATGGTGCAAGGTGTCAAATTGGTACATGGGGTTTTAGTTGACTAAGTGGGTAAATTCTTTATGGAACACACCACAATGTCAGAGTGGTACCATTAAGGGGCATGACTTGGAAAGATGTGACATTTGCTGTGTTTCCTCCCTTGGGACTCTATGCTGAGGTGGTCGGCTCTACAAGGGCAACCATTAATTTCTGAGAGGAATATTCCCATGGTGAGGTGACTGGTTTAAGAAGGTCCTGCTCCTGTGCAGACACCTGCAACTTGAAAGTTCAAAGAAAAGTGCTGACTTTCCTGAATTCCACAACCAAGAGCCATCTGCTGCCAAGTAAACTTACTAAAAACCTAGATTGTGCACATATTTAGAAAAAGAATGTGATCTGAACTCCAAGTGTTCTCATGTAATAAGGCACATGCCATCTAAAGGGCCTTTTGCGAGGTAATTTAAAGTGACTGAAAAATTGTGATTACAGCCGCAAATCTTTGAGGTAAGTATCTACAAGCCATACACATTTGGATAAAGAAGTACTATTCACACTATTTTGTCAGGTTAGATCGGGTATGGGAGATACTGCAGGGAAAGTGGTGAAATTTTTCCGCATCAACAGCTTTAGAGAACCATTATCCTGACTCCACCATGTTTTACTGTGTGATCTATATATCCTCAGGGTAATATTACATCTTTAGGTTTCTGCCACACATAGGATTTTTAGGCAGTCCAAAAAATTACACCTTTGTCTCATCTGACCAGAGCACCTTATCAGCTTGTTTGCTGTTAGCCCTATTTGCATTCCTGTGTAAATTCATAGTCATCCATGTCATGGAAACTACAAAATACACCTGGATCAGAGGGAATCGCACTTTCACTCAGTTTTTCTGAAGAAGTTTCAACACTGATTCAAGAGTCTTTGCTGACTTACACAAGAGCCAGAGCTTCAACTGTCACCTACACTAGATGCTCTAGTTTGCGCCGGCAGAACTGACAAAGGCTCCTGGAGAGGAGCCAAAACATCTTAAGAAAAACAGAGTCATGTCCGGTTGTCTCCGATTTAAGCCTCTTTAGTGGCCCTAATGTCAGTTAGACTGGCTTTGTGTCAGTTGAAATACAGAGGTTGGTAGAGTACCCAGAAGTGTAAGAACAGCACTACTTTAACATTTTAGTATTTCTTTACTAAATAAGAAGTAGGAACTAGTCATCTGAAAAATCACTCAAGTAAGACAAAAAAAAAATACTTAGTAAAATGGCTACTTAAGTACTGGGTTATTGTCAGCTGACATGAGCTTGATACGTACAAATCTAAATTAAATTAAAACATTGGGCAGAGGGAGGATTTTTTTAGATTTTTTTTTCAACATAGACATTTAGAAATTAATGTACAGCACATATGTTAGGGGAGAATAAAGAAATGTCACTGATGATATCTGCAATATTCTGCATATTCACTTGATATCAAACAGCTGATGAAGATTCTCAGTCATCCAGCTCAGAGTCATTCCGTAAAAGTTCAAAAAAATCCACTGGACTTGGTTTTCAAGATTTGAAGACGTGAAAGATTTGAATTGAGAAAGCTTCCTACTGTATAGAGGTGGCGAAACGTCTTCAAATCTTGAAAACCAAGTCCAGTGGATTTTTTTGAACTTTTACGTAAACAGAATTGATATCAAATAGCTCAATTTACTCAGAGTGGATAGAGTAACCAGAGATGTTACTCAAATAACAGTAGTGATACTCTAACAAGAATATTACTTCAGTATTTATTTTAAAGTACCACTCAAATGAATGTCAGTAAATGCAACTAGTTGCTACCCACTTTTGATTAAATAGTACTTTTTAACAATGCATTTGCTTTTTACATAAATTCTTGACAGTTTCTCAAACTCCTCTACCTTAAGTTGCCCCGTAACAGATTCTTCTCATCAGCAGTGGAACTATGCTTCTCCAGAAGTACCATGTGCATCCCGCTGCATCCCTTAATTATTTGTATTTTTGCTCAGCTTGTAGCTTTGGGTAGGAAGCCATGAGTTGGCATGGTTGCCTGAATCGCATCCTCTTTTCTTTTTGTGATGCATTAAAACATCTGCGAGGGACTCAGAGCTTGAAGGATTGTTCAAACCCCCGCTTTTTGTCATTTTTCATTTTCAAGGAGCTGAGTTTAAAAGATACATATATGACGATATATAAACTAGTTTTAGGTGACTTTTGGAGATGGCCTAGTTGCACTGAATTTAGATTAGGGGTGTCTGAGAAAAGGAATAAAGGGGATTGAAAAACAACACCAAAATACCTTTTAAGTTTCTATTTATCAACCAAAACCCATTGATATTTGTTATAAAAACTGGACCTGAGGTGTGTAAAACAGTTTGAAGGGCACGCAGGGCACTGCAAAATTTGGCAGAATGGCAAAACAGTTTTGCAAACAACAAAATGTTCACTTATTTGTTTACTTTTTTACCTTTATGGAGTAATCCCAAGATCTTTTACCCACACAGGAATCTCTCTTAACTTCCTCATATGTTTGTATGTGTTGTTTGCCTCGCTGTGGTGATTTAGAGGGAACATTTTATCACAGCTAGCCAAGAGAGGCTGGTCCACCAGGGAGCCCGGCATTTTATAAGGGTATAAATAATCAATGACACTGAATCTGTAATAGGCTGTAATGCTGTTTGTTAACTCCACTATTGCACCCCTCCCCTGCCTAGGATGGCATGTTTGTTGCTTGAACAATGGAAACGAATGGCCAGGGCTAATCGACGAAGCAGCAGAATCCCCTTGTAAGCTGCGTTGGTTTATTTTCTCTTTCTTTACTGCCTGTGAGCTGCATCAGTTCTTGCAATGAGGCACTTTTCTGAAGTGTTTCAGCACACAGGGAATGCTTCTGTTATAATTTGCACAAGTATACTCAAAGTTGGTCAGAATTTAGATTTCTTTGAAAATATTTCACAAACTGATCGTTAACAGAAAAAGTGTTTAAGAGAAGAAAAAAACTACTTAAAGGTAGGAAAATCATTGATTTCAGTAAGCAGATGGTGGAAGTATTACTATATAAAATACAACAATAAAAACATTCTTTTTAGCTAGAAAATGTTTTAAGAAAGTGTTTTATGCACACCAAAATACCAAGTTTAATCCCCCTCCCCCCACTCGTCAATGGGAGTACACACCCACATCCCGATACATATTTTGAGTTTCTCCCCTCCCCCAGTAGTCACCCATGAGACTCTGATTTCCATTATTATTAATATCTGCCTGTTTAATTTTCAGCTCTGTCATAATGTGTCGGCCTAAACTACAAGAGACAATCCCTTATTGATTACTTTCCCAGCAGCCCCGGCGCATGCCCCAGCTGATCACGCCTCTCATGCACAGACATCTCATGCATTTCAGATAATAAGCTGCTGCTCTGGAGTTGAAACAAATTGGATGTGCAGTCAGTCACTGTCCAAGTAAATCATGTTGCAGTCTGTCAGTGGACTAGGCTTGGATTATCATCTTACCCAAGCGAGGCAAAAAATATTAAAAAAGGAGAAAAACTGCCATGAGCACCTGTTATATGGGAATAGTGATATAAATATACAGTAGCTTGCAGAAGTATTCATATCCCTTAAAGGTTTTTATATATTTTAACACTTTATAATTCAATAAACAGTGTACTTTATTTGCAATTTAGGGGATAGACCAACATAAGCTGTTAAAAAAATATTTTAAGTGGAAGAAAACTGATCCATGATTTTTAAGCTTTTTGACAAAAATAATTCTTTCATGCTCTTTATTTTAGGTTCAAGTTCTGAAAACTGAGGTTATTCCACTTTATCCTCTTTGTCATTGTGTCATTGTGTTGACTTGCTTTGCCTGCTGTTGGTAGTCAGAAGGCCTTGTGACGATGATTGCTCAGCAATGTTGCTTCTGTATCTACAGTGGTTACCAGGTGGGTGTTAATGGGTGAATGATTGATGCCCCATCCAGACGAAGCTGGTAGTTTAGATACAACAAGCTTCTTAGTCGATTATAGGTCCCATCCTGACTTAACAGCTACAGGTGTCAAAAGTATTATGTTTTTTACTGAAGTAAAATAATAAATCCTACTCCCTCAAAATACTTGTGTAGAAGTTTGAGTATCAACTCAAGCTTTTTACTCAAAAGTGTAAATAAACAAAGTGAAAGCAATGCAGGAACTAAATCTTAAGGACAGAAGCTTTAAACCTTATACTGGTTACGGCACAACCATATTAAAGGAAAATATTACTTCAATTCTGTTTGATAACTTCTTTATACTTAATTTTCTTATTTTTATAACTATTGGCAATGGTGTCAAATTTAACTTCATTAAATTCATCATTTAGCTTCATCTTGAAAAAATATTTATACTGGTATGTGGCGAACAACAAGCTGGTGCAGGGCTGAGGATAAAGAACTGAATTATCTGGATAAATCAATGTATTTATATTTTTTATAAATACCAACAGGCCATAACGAAAATTAGCTTAAATTAAACAAAATTAATGAGTCTATTCTAAAATGTAAGGAGTAGAAAGTAAAGATAACTGTAAAAAAAAATTGTAAAAAAAAAAATTGAAAAAGTAGAATTAAGAATTTTATAAAAAAAAAAAAAATGATCACTCCTGTAATGACACTTGACTATAAGCATAAAAGGCAGCAAAAACTTGTTTGTGCATGTGAGCCAAATGCAGCTGTCACCAACGTTAACATAACTACACATACACAAGCTAAACTACATGCACACTTCTGTGTTGCGGATCTATTTAGAAGCTATTTAATGCGTAGTTGATTTCACACTTACTTCTTCTTTCTCATCCAATGTCTGTTTCTCTATTCTTGATTCATTCTTTACATCCTACTTCCTCCTTCTTCTGCATTCTTTGACAGCGCTACCTCCATTCAGATCTGTTGCCTTCAGGTGGTTTTATCTTTATACTTTAGCTTTTTCTGTGCAGATACTTAACTCGACTTTGCGTGGATGCAGCCTGAAAGTGTGTAGCGCAATGTGTTGCACAAATACAGGTCATTTACCAATTACCATTTAAATTCAGCTGATGTGTGAGCAATCAGCCTCACGGAGAACATGAAACACTGTAGACAAGTCAGCTAAAGCCTTGTAGAGAAGCTGCACATATGCTTAGAAAGATAGACAGAATAACCCTTTTAACCTATGAAGACAGGATAAAACTTAATTTAGTTTGTAAAATTTTTAAAACAAGAGATTTTCCTACATGAAATTCTTCCAAACTGTTTAAGTTTGTTGAAAATGTATCAAATGTAAAATAAAGAAGAAATGTAACAAATGTAGAACCCTCATTTATTAGAGAGCTATGATAATAAACTGTAATGAAATGTATTAGTATATTGTAATGGAAACCCAACAATAGTTTGAAACAATTCTAAGAATCCCTACTTTCCAGTGTCATGCCATTATATAGATCTACACTTGCAGTGATATTTTGGTAGATGATGCTTGAAGCATTGTGCTCTATGACCAGGTGTACAGAAAAGATTGGAGTGCCAAAATGTATTTTGACAACAATGCTGCCATTGTATTCTTATGCTAAAAATTCTGCAACAGGGAAAAAATGAAGCATCATGTCACAACCAAACCTGGCAGTGTTTCAAATGCAGAGCTGTTTACCAAGAGAAGAGTAAAAAAAGATGTAGTTTCTTTTTTGGGGGGGGGGAGATTCACAGGAAGGCATGATTAATAATACATCAGGATTATATAGCACAGACTGTGCTGCGCTGGTTTTAATAAGTCCATGGAGGGAAAACAATCCCAGACAATGAAAACAACCCCACTCATTGCCTGAAAAACATCTGCATTAACTCCAACAAATCTACACTTACCCCCTCAGTATTAGTCATGTTGTTTGGTATTTTTATTTATTGAAATATACCTAAATGTAACTCAAGTTCTGCTGTGAATCTCTGGTGTTTCAAAAACTATAGGAAAGATGTTTTATCTAAGAAGCACACCTGAGCCACAGTGGTTTGCTGTGAAACCACGAGAAGTGGAATAATTGGCACCCTAGTGTAAGTTTCCCTCTGTTTGGTGCCAGCTGTTTAAAATATGGATGATATTGTTTTCATTGCACAGCTCTTATTGAGTTCTGCTCGGGCCGTGCAGTATAATCCTGACTTTGACCTTTTCTGGCATGTGGAGAAAAACAGTAAATAAACAAGGCACTGATGTATTTCTTCAGTTACCAGAGGAGCTGAGCAGCAGATTTCCCGTAGACTGCGTTCAGGCATCAAGATACAGAGAGCTGTCTGTAGTCTCTCCACTCTAACTGAGGAGGAGGAGTGAGATGCCTTTTTTTCTGTGGAATAGCCAGAAAAATAATGGATGAGAGGAAAGAAGAAAACACTTATTGACAACTGTGATCAGTGCGTATTGTCTTCTGTCTATTGGCAGACATCCCTGGCTTACAAAACCCAAGGCTTTTCACCACAAGATCTTTAAGCACTGCTTAAAGTGTTTCTCAGGCCATCATTTCTAAGAATAATGGAGATGGAAAAGAAGATAACAAACAAAGACAGTACCTTGCAAAAAAGTATTCATACCTCTTGAAATCTCCCATTTTGTCACAATAGAACAGATACTTCAATGTATTCTATTTGAAGTTTATATAATAGACACAGAACGGTGCATATTAGAGATTTGAGATGCTGTTTTCTGAATAATGCAGTTTGTTAGTTTCAACTTGCATGTTTTCTAAACCAAAACAAGGCTTTATGTTTTGGTTCAATCTATAAAGCCTCGAACTCCAGCTAATTCTGACATTTTGAATTGAAAAATCTTCCTGGATGGGAAGCGAAACGTCTTCAAGCTTGGAAACACAGTTCACTGGATTGTTTTCTTTTTTTTTCCTTTTTTTTTACTTTTTTGGAATTAATATGAACTCAGATGACTCAGATTTTTCACCAACACAAAGCAGTGTGTGTTGCTACTTAAGCTCTGTTAGATTGGTGAAGATCAACCTATATGTTTCTGGACAATTTCTTAACCAGATTTTACCTGGACTTTTTATGGAATACTTGAACATTATAATGTAAACCTTCTCAATGTCTCTCTGGCAACATGTTTTGGGTTTTAGTCCTGTTAAAAGGCATACCTCCACCCCAGTCTCATGTCTAGCAGTCTTTAACAGATTTTCTTCCCGAATTGCCTATGTGTTATGCTCCATCCATGTTTGTATGAACACTGGTCATGAAAACATCCCCTAGCATAATGCAGCCAACACTGTGTCTGATCTGATAAAAGGGAAAGTATTGCATTTTGCATTGGTCCCAAAAATGTCAGTTTTAGGTGTAATTTTAATGTATTGCACATTTTACTATTATGAATTTATTGTGGAGGTATCGTTAATCTTGAGTAACTTTTCTGTCTGCTCTACCTACCATACCATCCACTTTTCTGGGATCAGCTGAATATCAACAGTTTGTTTTATCAGCAGAAGTTCTTTGACCTGTTCTAACCTAAATATTACCCACTGTAAGGATTGGTAATAAAAGGTAATAAAAGGTTTTTAAAACAGTGTTTTTATTTTTCTTATTATGTTTTTTTTTTTATTTCCTTTCAGTGTTGAAAATGTATAACTTTTGTCTGATTAGTTTATTTTGAACATTATAAGGTGTTATGATTCTACAATTACTCAGTAACTAAGAAACATTTTTATCAATTACAATTTTTACTTTTGGGTCTTTTCTAGCATGACCAATTTTTACTTTTACTCAAGTAAAAAATGTTGAGGTAGTTGTACCTCTACTCAAGTAACCTTTTTCTGTACTCTACCACTCTCAGTAGTAGAAAGGACAAAAACAGAAGTCGTATAAAATGCAACATGACTATTTACGCTGTGGACACCTTGAATATGTTTGAATACTTATCATATTTACTACATAAACGCAACTCCAATCAGAATTTTCTAAATAAAGAATGTTAAGAATGTGCTGTTAAGATTGGCATGAACATGTCAGATATAGGTAATATATAGCCAAAGAGATCATATTTGGGTTAAATTTTCCTTCTTGCATTAGACTAACTGGACTAAATTACCCAAAATGTTTATATATATATATATATATATA
>NW_015151039.1:202250-228017 GCF_000732505.1 Cyprinodon variegatus
TATATATATATATATATATATATATATATATATATATATATATATATATATAATATGATATGAAGTATAATTCTCCATTAAAATGCCAAAGATGTTAAAATGCATTGTTGCCTTTAAAGGGTAACAAACCTGGAAGGTAAGATACAGAAACCAAGCCTCTTCATTGGAGTTGTTCAATGACACAGTATGTTTGCTTGGTTTTAAAGGCAACATCCTGTGTCCAGTATAGTTCCTTTAATGATCACAGATATGACATTAGCCCTTAAGCTCATAGCATTATTGCATTCATGACCATCCATTATTAAATTTTGCATAAATTCATATATCAGGAAAATGATTACATTTACATCTTTCATGTGATACACTGCCACCTTAAATCATGCAGAGATGTGATAATTACACACACTGGGCCAAAAGGGCCCATCACTGCCACTTTAATTCCAATGAACGCCATGACCTGATCACTAAAATTGACCATCTATCAGGGTCACTAAGGAGGTAAATGCTGTTCACTGCTGCTTATAATTCCTCTTGATCATTGCTAATTAAAGAACATGGGAGGAACTAATATTCAGGGAATCCAGAACAGCTGCCAACTACTGGAAATAGGTAAGACTAGGGGTTATAATATTATTTGGTTTCAAAGAAGATGGAAAATCAGCACACTGAGATCTGAAATACAATGTGTGTGTCTTTGTGGGGGAGGGTTTTGCTGGCATGGACAGTGCTCACTTGTCCCATTAGAAGGAAGGATTACTGCAGATCAATATAAAGTTGCTCTAAGCGAACGCCTTTATCATATGATGCAACAGTTTATCTCAGTCTATTGGGAGCAGGCTCTCACACCTTTCCTTGATGTCTCCAGTCACAGGGCTCAGGTGGTTACTGTTTGCTTAGATGAGTACAGAGAGTGAGGAATATCTCAGCTAAAATAAACATTAGTGTTTATCCATCAGGTTTAGTTTTCTAAAAAAAGAGCATAGAGGGCATATTTTAAAGTAACAATGTTCCCTCCCAGTAGGCCCTACAGCGCTTTACATCAATATTAAAGTAAAATGAATATTAAACCTCATTTTCCGTCACGCTTATCCCAAACGGGGTTGCGAGGGGTCCTGGTGCCTATCTCCAGCTGTCTACGGGCGAGAGGCTCCTTTAATTCAATATTATAAATACATTCACAATGTTTTAAAGTAAATAAGTGTTTTAAGTAAAGATTAACTTAATATAGAAAATATCAAGATCTGTTCACAAGAGAAAGACCACCTAGGATAAACCCTCTTAAAGGTGAAGGGTGCTCCAGTTCAGTCCTCAAGAGCTACTTTCCTGAAACTTTTTGATGCACCCCATTTTTAACATACCTGAATCAAATGAATGGCTCGTTATCATGCCTCTGCTGGGCTAAATGATGGATTTGTGTGTTTTTAGAAAAGAGATGCATCTAAACATTATAGGATGGCACAGTAGCTCTTAAGGACTGAATTTAAGCACCTCTGCTAAAGGTGGTAGCTACAAGATGAACCCATCCTGGGAAATAAGTGGGTCCTGTTATGTACTGTTTGCCAACCAGTTGCCAGGTCTGCTAATGGTAACCAAAAAAAACGCATGGCCCAACACAGAAGAGCTACCTCCTCTGGACAAGACACTCTGGTACATCTACACATTATGGACAAAGGAAATTCTTTTGAGCACCAAAATCTTCACAGTTTGGATAAAGAAAATAGGTGATTTGAGGGGGGGGGGTCTACGTTAAGAAAGAAAAAACAACCTTAAACAGAGGGGGTGGACTTTCTAAAACTTACAATCCAGCTATTGAGTTAATCCCTTGCCGTTATCATCCCAGCCCACCCCCTGTTCAGGAGAGCAGAGAACCTTGTCTATTCAGCCAGTCCAACAATCCCCTTTAACGATCAACCTTTCAAGGCACTTAGATGGCTATGGGGCATTGCAATCTTTTAAAAGAAGCCAAACGACCCCCATTCCAAATAATTTGCATGTTTTAAAAACAAGGCTTTGTCGGGCTATTGTATAAAACCTCAAACTCAACGTTATTCCTGATATTTTGAATTGAAAAAGCTTCCTGAATTAGAAGCGAAACGTCTTCAAACTTAGAAATAAAGTCCAGTGGATTGTTTTTGATTTTTTTGGAAGGAGTAACCGAAAGAAATATGTAACTTACACATTCAGAAGGACAGCAAAAACCTCTGCATTCCTTCTGAGCCTCTTTGCTTTGTGAAGGCGGCACCAATGATAAAACGTTTGACTGGTGTTTGCCATTGCTTTGCTTCTTTTTTATTTTTATGGCTTCAAGCTGATCAATTTAACACAGGGAATAAGTCAATTCTCCAGCTCTATCATAAAGCTAGAATCTGGCAATGTGACTTCGACTACCATTCCTATTGTTGCAAAATTATTGTCAATGTTGGCATCATAATTAGATGTAAATTTTTTTATTGTATTTTGGACCTGTTAAAATGAGAATTTGTTTTTTTTTTTTGTTGATAAATATAATGTATAAATCAATATATATATATATATATATATATATATATATTTATATATATATATATGTTATTATTATTATTATTATTATTATTATTATTATTATTATTATTATTATTTCTCTTTTAAGTAAAATCGATACTTTTTTGCTGCACCACCCTACACATTCTGTGAATGTATTACTTTAGGAAAAAAAACCCTGTTTTGATGAAAAAATTGTAGCCATGACCTTTAAAGAATCATTAAAAGTGCATTTTTCTACAGGTGCCACACAGTTGTATGACCAGTAATGATGATTCAAACAAACAAATACCACAGAAGCATAATGCAACCTTTTACCCATTCACAACTCCAAATTACTGCTGGCTCTGCCAGAATTAACTCCTCATTGCTTTTCTTAAAGTGTTCCGAACTGAAACATTCACCGGAGCAAAAAGTCATCGAGAAAATGTACAATTTATTGAAATTTTATAGAGGGACTCTTACTCCCTCTCACCGCCTAACAATTACGTAAAAGCCATCGTAGCCCTTGTGTAATCCATTTTTATAGTAAGTCATTTATGACTCTGGTCACAGAGGGGACGCCTCTCCCGCCGCAAACACCCTGCAACATGTGTGGATGGCATGAGGACCGAATCCACAATCCACTGAAGGGCACAGCTTTCATCAAGACGGGCTTTATTTAATTTCATATAGAGCACATCGTAAAAAGGTTTAATCCGTCATTAGATTTAACTTGTTTCATTACAGAAATTCTCTTTTGAGGTACAGAATGGATTTCAGAGAATTGAGGGTATTTTGTTTTTTTGGTTAATATTGATTGAAAGCTTCTAGTTCAGAAAGCTTAACAAAAAACAAGTGCTTTTAAATGGACATATTGAGAAAAAAAGAAAAAAAAAAAACAGGACAAAGAAACTGACAGAGTGTTTGCAAGCCGGCTATTGTCTCTCCTGAGATGGGTATAATGATTGCACCCACATTCCATGGCAGAGCTAGAACTCTTTGAGGCTTGTAGAATGTGACATCCTACTTCTTCTTCTATCTTTATAGTACAACACTTAGGCAACGAGCCACTTTCTTTATTCTTTTTTCTTCCCCTACCCTGAACATTGCTCACATTGCTGTTCCCTGAAGCTTGAAAGCACAACATTTCTCAGCCAGCAACTCCCACTGGGACCAGAGCCCAGAGATGGAAATGCAAAGAATATGTTTTATTGGACAGTTGCAGACAAATAAATCTAAATATGTATTTTGGTCATGTTTGTGTGCCAGCCACATCCTGGGGGAGTTAGAATGATTATATGACATAAATAACTTTGCTACAGCGTGATATGAGGTCACATGTTTACATACGTGGACCTGAGGTCAGGGAAGAAAATAATTCAAAAGCCGTCCTTTTCTTTGGCAGCAAACATTGTTGGGTGGCTCGCACACATGGCGCTCAGAGTTGTGTGTTTGTTGTGTGTCTGGACTCTTAATGAGCAGCACTCTCACAGTCAGTAGATACAAAGAGAATATAGTGGTTTAGGCTCATTGGTCTGATTCAATGGAAGTCAATGGGAGGTGTCAATGAGGAGTCAGGTGCGCACCATCATCATCACATGGCCCCTTGATGGACAGCCTAACCATTGGGGCTGGGTGGGGGGACAGCAAGGATCAGCCCCCTAATACAGCCTCAGAATTTGCAGTGAAATATGGATGAATGCTGCAGGTTTAAAAAAAAAAGTCTTATGCATTGTAAACAGTCTAAGAGTAAGATGTACTTACAGTAAAAGTGTATACTTGATGTGATAGAAAAATAGATTCTGCACACAACTGTGCCTTTTAGCCTGTTCAATTTCATTTCCCTCTACCTGGGCTATTGCTAAAGTCGATTAAACTTCATTTTATTTCCACATAAAAAACTTTAGAAATACCAATGATTTAAATAAAAAAAAAAACAACAGTTAAGGAAATGTTTGCAGATATTTATTGGCTTTATTTTTCATTTAAAATAAATAATTTAAACCCCAAAGCATTAGGTTTCATGTATACCAGCACATGAAATCACCTTGCAAATACCAAAAGGGCTATCACACTGTTTTTATATTGATATCTACTGTATATATTATGCCACTTTTATTAGGAATAGTACATGTATATTGGGGTTGATGTTGTGGGATTCTCAGTATTCAGCTGCATCATGACCACCTTATAAGTTTTGATTTCCATCATTTCCTTTGTCGATCTGCTGTTTCCTGTCCAGTATAATTACTGTATATGATCAAGTAAACAATTAACTTGTGTTCCTCTGTTATCTGATTCCTAATCAACAAAATGACCCTTCCTAAAGTCATAACTTTAAAATTGGAGGCGTCTAAGCTTCAAGGGCCAGTAACAAACTACCAACATTCTGATCTCTTTTTGAGTTTTTACACACAAAAGTTTTGTGTTGTGAATAATGGTTATCCGAGTGAAAAACTTTCTAAAAAAAAAAAGAGTTCTTATAATTTTATTTCTTAGTCTTAAATGGAACATAGTCAGTAAATCTGATTTTATATAAGTCAAATCTATAAATTCTGAAGGACTGTAGATAGCTATTTGAGCTTCTTTCTATTTTTTTTTGTCAACCACTTTCTGAGTTTCACTGCGCTTTTCTTTTGAGAGGTTTAAAATCAATATGCTTTAATAACTGGTATTTTTCAACCATGGGCTCTAAATAACTTTTTTTTGTCTGTTTCTCTTTTATCATTTTCTAATTTAAATGCAGCCTGAGTATAACCAGTTTTACTTGAGCCACAGTTTGATAAAGATAGATTCAGCCAAGTTTTAAGATTTCTATAATGTGAAATGTTCTCCTTTTAATTTAGGTTCCAACACCCTGCTATAATAAACTTTTTTTTTTTTTCATAATTTGTATTTACTTCAAGCAGGTGAACCCTAATGGGATAACTTGAAAATCTCCTACTGTATCTTTGAGGGTAGATCAATTAGAAGACACAAGTACTAGCTTGAGGAAACTGTATTTTGGTAAGAGAATACAAACCAATCCTTTCTCCTTTCTACCTTTTGACAAGCAGGCTGAGCAGCTTTACAAAGTTTTATATTTGTGTGTCTAATTATTTCTTTTGTAGGATATGTTTTTTCCTCCTCCTCCTGGCTGGGACAGCAGGAGAAGTGCCCTCTAAAATTCATCTCTCATGCCTCTGACATCCACATCTGTCTGCGTGTCAACATAGCATTTTTCTAGACATTTTTGGGGTTTTAATGAAAGAGATCAGGGGGCTGCACATGCAAAAAGGTGCTGTGATGACACATTTTGATTCTTATTGTGCAAATAGAATCTCTCAGACTTTACTTTAATCTTTGTTATTCACTGCCTTTGAGTTTGAGGAACCATCAGGCCGTCAGAATATTCCTTTGTAAAAGGAAGAATTTGCAAAAGCTGCAAAGAAAAGAGATTTAGATAGATGTAAAAAAAAAAAAAAAAAACAGAGACTTGGCAGAATTGTAACAATTCATAATGTTTAAACTTTTTGATTTATACAAGCCTATAATAAAGAACCGGGATATTTAATAGATTCATTGTAGTTTATCTCATCTTGCTAAAGTGTTCTTTTTTGCTTCCTCTAGTGAGAGAAAAGCTTCTGCTGCAGTGCGGTCACAAGGGGGTAGCATTGACACAGTTGTTTAAGGACTTCAGAAGCCATCCCAGCATCAGGGCAAACTGTCTTTGATGTAATTGGGGTCCTGGACCTCTTAGAAAAGCATATATTGCTTTGTATGTGGAAATGTTCAAGGAACAATGGATTTCCATAAGTGGATGTAAAATCGCATTTGGAGCATCCCCAGCATGCTAACCACTCTCTAAACAATAACAAAAAGGATTCCTTCAGGATGGGACGGGTAATTCCAAGGCACTTACTGCCTGGGAAATGTAATGGAACGTAGCATTAGGATTAAATGTGTGACTAAAAGATGCAGACTTGACTGGTTTCAGGCACTTCCTTGGGTGATTTATTTTAACAGAATTTCTGAATTCTTTACCTCCTATATTTATATCCCAATACAAGTCAATGAGCAACACAAACCATTTTTTTCTCACTTAAAGGAATTGCTAGAATTTTATTTCACTTTTTTGTTTTTAAATATAAAAAGATTTCTGACCCTTCCAGTCTTTTTTTCATGGAACCATTTGAATTATGACCTCCGACCTATGCATATTAAACAGGTAATTATCAATCATTCTACAGACATGTAAGTGCTTCCTTAACTAACATTTTTATCTATCCATCTTATCATCCAAAGTAATACTTAAGCTCACGAGTCTGACGGATCATCATAAATAAAGCTTGCTTATTTACATATTCAGTTTATCATGGATATTGCATGCTCTGTACATAAAAATTCAAATGCAGTGTTTATGAAATATGATCATGCACCAAATGTGAAAAAACACAGGGTACAGCCTGTTTATTTAAAGTCAGAGATTTGGTCCAATTGATTAATAGTGAAATGAAAAGTATATTACAAGTGCCAGACTAAATCTGAACTAAGAATATATATTTCTCTATAATTTTGTTTCATTTGCAATTATTTAGGCATTGTTATAAAAAAAGATCCCAGAGATAACATTGTAGGTGGAGAATTGTTGCGATACACATCGATTGGTGCTCAATTACGTTTCAATTCTCAAACTCAGTTGTGTTTTCTATTCTATGGGGAAAATCTGGCTCTTCACTCAGGATGCCCATCTGCTAGGGGCAGCTCAAAAAGGAAGATTTGGAAGCTCTGTGGTATTCTCTAGCTTGTTAGCATCTCTAGTCAATAGGGATTGGGTGCAGAGCTTAAACACACTGCAAGAAAATCTGGCCATCCACCCTCTGTACTCAAACTTTTGTCACATTATCTGTGGTTTTAGATAGTTGGACTGCAAACTCCAAGCAGAATATTCCAAAAAGACAGACCAAAAGACAGGCAGAATAGTAAGAATATATATATATTATATTTATATCTGTATCATGTGTGGTTTGTTGTGTATATATATATATACATAGATATATATATAGATATATATATATTTATAGATATATACAGTATGTTATATTTCTTTATAAAATTTGAGTTTAAAAAAGCAAAATACAAAAAAAAAAAGAATTTTGCTGTTTTTTTTTTTAGTGTTGTCTTTGAACATTGCTATGCCCTATATTCACTGATAAGTATACATTTTGTCTGGGCAAGAAATTAAAAGAATGCTATCATAATCCACCTATATTATACCTAAAGGAGCACATATATTGTATAACACATTATTTACTTTGAAAAAAAGAGAAAACCATTGTTTGGTTTGCTCTCAGAACTGCAGAGAAGAAAAATGTCACTTAGAAGCAAATACTGTGAAGAGAGTGTCTCATCTCTCCTCATGAACTAGTTAACCTGAAAGAATACGATCTACAAATGTGTTGCAGCAAAAGCAAATTACCTGGGTTTTGTGGAGAGGAACTAATCTTTCCAAGCATGACACTGGACAGGAAAGGCCTCTTACTGTTATTATGATGTGTCGGCTCGTGTTAGATGGAGGGCCTTGATGGCCGCATCAGGAAGGAGCATCGAAGCCTCCTCTACCATGACAGTCTCTGATGGATGTATGGGTGGTGGAGGGGAAGGGAAGATGGAGGTTAGAAAGCTTTGGGTGAGGAAAGGGGGGGGGGGGGGGGGGGGGGGGGGGGGGGGGGGGGGGGGGGGGGGGGGGGGGGGGGGGGGGGGTATATGAGGTGTGGAGGGGATTACATACAATAGTAAATACCTACAAATTCAATGCATTAGCAGTAGGTGCAGAACCTGAAGTAACATTAGCATGCACGATAAGGCTTTCTGTTAGACAGGCTATCTCTGAAACAAAATAAAGGTGATGCACGGTGAATTCTCAAAGCTTGAGCTCGTGACTGGTGATGATTTGTTTTGAATAAAGATAACACACACAAGTAATATGAGTAATCGGACAATCTTAGAGTCAGACACTATAATAATTTGTAATAACATATAAGTGAAGTATTTCATCATTCTTTATTAAAAACAAAGGCCATTAGAACATTATGTGTTTGTATTTTGAAATTTAGTTTTTCATCCAAAATTGAATTAATATTACCTTTGTTAAAATTTAACCTATTCACCTCTATATGTAACTATGCTGGATACAAGTGGCTGAAATTAGCTTCCTCTACAAGGTGGCTGGTCATTCCTTCAGTGATAGGGTAAGGAGCTTGGCCACTGTAGAGCTGCTTCTCCTCCATATCAAATGGAATCAGTTGAGGTCGCTCCGGCATCTGTCTTGGATTCCATCTGGATGTACCTTCTGGTACAGGACACGGAGAAGGGTTATTTCGGCTTCCAAATATCTCAAATGTTATCTTCTAACTCCTGTTCCCTTGTTCTTGACCTTTAACCCTTCATAATCAACAAAATACTATTCTGAATCTGGACATCCTTCAGCCTTACATACGTCATTATGTGATGGACACACACGGATAATGCTTGTCAAATTGTGATTACAGCTTTTTATCACAAATATAGCAGAAGGCTATACTCTCTACCAATCCTGTCACACAAAGGATTGTGGGCGGTCGTATAACTCCTATGAGAAAGACAGGAAGATTGGGGTTTCCCTATGTTGAATGAACTATTGAACTATTAGGAAAGCACTTCATGGAGCGACTGACCAGCTTCTGCTTTGGCTTGAAGGTCTTTACTAATTCAGACTATTTGGGAGCAGCCAATATCTGTTGGCTGACCCTGGAACATCTTGGGCTGCCCCTGTAGGAGCTGTTTGAGGCGCCTGTGGAAAGCGTAGACTGGGGATCTTTGCTGAGACTACCAACCATATGAGACGGTCAGCTGAAAACAACAACTTTGCAGTTATAATTCTGTTTAAAGCCATTCCAGTTAATTCTACATGTATGTAGTTATGTTGCTTTCCCTTTAACATTTGAATATAGAATACATAGGGAATATACACTCAATAAAACACTGAATACAAGTTTTTAATTTTTTTTATTTTTTTTATCACACCTAGTTGTTAGCATCTAGAATTAGATTTTATTTTTTATTATTGTCATAAATCTGTTCGACCAAAAAAAAAAAAAATGCTAATGTTATTGCTACAAATTCAGCAAATTGATCTATTTTGCAATGCTTTTCCTGGATAAAGCAGTTTGTACTAGTTGACATTAAATAACCAAATGACTTGGACGTTATTGCATTGGGTTGTGAATAGGACTTGCTTTCAAATTAGGTCCGATTTTTCCATCAACTTATTTACATTTTCTAAAAGCACTGCACTTAAAAAAAAAATCCTGGACAATTATGCACATTAATATACTTTACGGCCCAAAATAGTTAGTAAGCGTTGGAAGAAGACATTTTTTACTTTTTTTCTGGCAAAAATGGGATTTACAATTTCAGTAGATCATCAAATCTAAAGTTGGACATGTTTTAGGCCCATCTTTAAAGCTTTGATACAAATATATGTAATGTAAACCTGTGAAAAATTATTTGACTTCAACAATTCTTAGTGTTAACTCTTAAAATTCATTTAAATGTTACTCTTCAAACGCACAGGTTTTCACAATTTATTTGTACGATTGTGATGTATATTAATTAATGTGAATTATTTATTTAATTTACTTATTTAACACATATATAAAAAGGAATATGTTTTTCATTTATTTTCCCCTAAGTTCTAACTTTACACTAAACTAATGTTACCTTTAAAAGCATTGTGTAATCCAAGAGGATGACGACGCCTTGGCCTTCACTATAATTCACAACATAAACTGAGGCACTCCTGTGGATGTATTCTAAAGCAACACTTCAAACCTATTTCAATTGGTGACACAACGTAGCAACCTAAAGCAACCTGCGAAAGTGCTGGTTTATCCTTCAAGACAACTTTCAAATACCTAAAGGTACCCCTTTAATCTGTTAAAGCATGTATATGTATGTATAAACACCAATAGAATGTGCAGCGATCAAGCTGTTTAGAAGAAACAGTCACTAACTGAAAAATGCTTTGGTGCAAAATGCACACATTGTTTTTTTACTCCATGACTAGAGCAAATGATTCATAAGAGTGTCAATGTGTTACTGTAGGTTGGAGTAGGACCAAAGTGCAGACAAGAATGGTTAATAACCATGGTAATGGTTCTCAAAAAAAAAAAAAAAAAGAAAACCTACAAAAACATCTAACAATCTCTCATTCGTCATAAAATAAAACAAGTCTTCTACCAACATTGGAAAAAAAGGCAGATGAGTGAAGAAAAAGTGTCAATTAGAATAAATTAAATGCAGTTTATAATTCAAAATATGCACAAAAAAAGTGTTTTGTAAAAACATGTCCTGAATTTTGGCAATAATAACATTTGGCATCATTTTGTTGGAAAGAGAAGAAAATTTCAAATGACTAAAATTTGTACTGTAATTCAGGATTATTTTGCTGAAACTGGACTGGTGCATTTCCAGATGCAATGCAAATTTACAGTATCTCAATAACTTACCAATGATGTTTGGGATTGAGCACAACGAAGCCTGAAGAAAAGCACAGCCGATGTTTAAAGTTACTGTCACATCCTTTGGAATATTTGTGAATAAAGCTGTAATATATTTTCTGGGCCTTCCAGCCAACAAATCTGGCTCAGTTACTGTACATAAGTCTGTCATGAGGAAATGGACCAACATTTCAACTAACTGCTGTGAGATGGTTGTGGTAGGAGAACCCAAAGCACTCATTCGAGTCCTGGATATTGAAAGGCTGCTCTACAAAATAATAAGAAATATGAGGTTCTGGATATGAATGTATTTTTGAAATCTTTGCTTTTATTTTAAAAGTAGCAAATACTGTATACAAGATTGTGATCATTTTAACGGGCCTAAAAGTCTGATGAAAAAGCATTCTTTTTTATACAGTGTATGTAAACCTCTAATGTGCAAGTCTAGCAACGACAAGAAAATAATTCAACACATCTAAGGAGATTTGGGATTTTATTTAACTTAAAAATGTGCAAAATTCAATTTTAGGTTTGTTAGGAATAGAATCATATAGCAATGCAGAGTCAGGCACTTGTTGGTGCATCACTATGCTTTTTGTCTTGGATGTGAGTGCTCCCAACCGGGGGTGTCATGCACTCAGTAACCATACTAAAATATTAATAGGCAGTTTTCCTCCGTGTCAGCAGCTTGTAATTTGATTTCTGGTTAAGGAATGTTGTTTTGGGTGGCAGATCTCCCCGCGAAAAACAGGGGCCCCCCTCGTCTCATTTTCCCCCATTTGGTCCCAGGGGGCGGTGGCCTTGTGAAAGCATGGTGGAGAGAAGATGCTCCTCCTTGGCCTGGTAAAGACTAGGGGTGCCAATGCGCAGCGGGGCAGGTGTTCTGAGCTGCACACAGGGGAGCCTCACCAGGCTGCAGTGGTTGGCCTACATCCATCTCTGTACCTGGGGAGATAAATGGGAAAATGTGACCCGAACAGTACGACATCACAGCCATGGCAGGGGGGTGTTCTAACAATGAAGAACAGGGAGGGTTCCCCCGCATCATTACTAAAAATGAGAAGCACAGAGCAATTAATTTTAAAGCTAAATGAATGTCTGCAGCATCTTCTCTGCTGGAATAGAAATAGATTTTTCTCCCAAAACAGAAAGAAGTCATAGTATTTCTGATTGCAGCTTAGATATAAAATAGGCTTCAACACTTTGCATTTAATCTACAATTTTTGTCGTCATGCAAAAGTGACTTTTTTCAGCCTTTATTCTATAAAATGGTGTGATCTTTCGGCTGCCCTTTGTCTTGGAAGAAAAATTAATTCTCATTTGCATTACCACGTCTAAATGTCAGCCACCGATATTTTGTTAGACATTAGTAAAGCTGGCAGCAAGAGGCACTGGATAATTGCACTCAGCCTAGAAGAGGGATTTACATAATTTCAGATAGCAATTAAAGAATCCTTGGGAATTTTCTTCCTGGTCTCCCGCTCTGGCTCACTCCTTCAGCAGTACAAAAGAAGCTTTCGTTTACATTAAGCTCCATGCTCCTTGCTGTTCATTTGCATGAAATTAAAGGTTTTCATGATCTTGAACAGCGGGGTAACATTTAAAATGCTGTTTTAAAGCTTTCACCTTGGAATAATGAAATGCTTCGACTTTTTTAGAAGGCAGTGGGAGTTCATTGACTGCCTGTCCACGACAAAACTTTTTCCGTTATCAGGCACTCGTACAATAAAACAGCTCAATAATGCTTACCATTATTGAAAAAATCAGGCTCTTTCTTCTTCTTTCCAAGGTCCCATTCCTCTGTAGTCTGAGAATGACTGGTCACCATCATTTTTGCCCCCCTTCTCATTTATAAAGGAAAGGGTGCTCTTTTTTTTAGATTGTTATTATTCTTTTATAAAAGAATAACAAAATTGACTCTCCCTCCACTCCAGGATAAATTTACATTAACTCATATGGATGGAAAAATTAAATTGTCTAAAGAGCTGTTCTAAATGAAATTTCTTTTTGTTTACACTTGTGTATACAAAATGACAAAGTAAATCTGTCTAAGTCTACGTCTAATACTGGGCGCTGGAGCATACATGCCAGCAGGCTACATTGCAGGATCGGAAGTGTCCTAGGCTCCTCCATTTCCCATGAGTCATTGCGAATCAACACGGATTAATCAACACAGACAGAAGTGGTGGATGACGGTGGCAAAATTTGTTTTTGAACAGCCAGCCTGCGTTCAGTCGCACCCAACATACGGCTAATCTCCCAAGCTTGTTCCTTCACAGCCTTTGTGAGGGTGTCAACCGCTGCCAACAGACTGATCAATGCCCAAATTGCCGCCGACGTCCTCTGTATTTGTAGATACATCAGGTATCCTCCAACTCCAAACAGGAGAAATCTGAGTATCATAAAACCAAAAACCCATACATCTTCGATATCCTCCACTGGCAGCATTGTAAAACACACCATCCTCCAAGCCTTCCAGGAGTCCATGGTGTATACCACAAAGTATGTCCCAGCCGGACAGGACGGGTCCCCTTTTCCCTGTCTTCCAGTTGAGAAAATTTTATCAATTACATTGAGATACCAGCTGACCAGATACATTGTTTGAGTTTGTGTGATATGAAGAGAGGGCTTATAAAAGACAAGACACAGCAAAGCATGGACAGATCAGGGAGTTGCAGAGCAGCAGGAAATGTGAGTGCCTCCTTCAAGAGTCAGAACAGGAATATGATTACATCATAGCAAGACAATGAAACGTAAAAGAAAGCAGAACCATTTACAATTTCTGTGGAGCAGGGATGGTTGTTCTAAAGAGTCTTTATGAATGAGTAGTCATAGCCTGGATGAAAATGAAAGTCAAACGAAATACAACATGAACATTCAGATTGCCAGTGCTTTTTATTTTTATCATCACATCCCTTGAACCTACCACATCCATTAGAGGTTAGGCTTATAAACACTAAGGAGTAATATGAAAGTCTGAGGGGTCATTGAGAGTTTCAAATGGGTTTTCATTGTGTTTGGCAAAGTTTATTTTGGAAAAGATTTTGGCAAGACTAAATATTTTTAATTTTCTCTTTGTTTAATCACATATAAATCAGACTTGGTGACATTTAAAATAGTGGTTCCATCTGAAAAATATTCCTCAAAACCCTTCTGTGATACAAATACAAACAATTATATTTCCAATCTATAGTATGGGAGCTGTACTTCATTTAATTCAAATATGTAATTTCAGGTGGAATTTGCTCATAAGACCCTATGGGATTAAATGGTTAACCAAAAGATTGGTTGGACACATAACTTCCAATCAGATTAAAACCAAAAACTGGAAAAACTGTTATTAAAATGGCCACCATCACCATCACTACCATGCAGTAGTCATACTGTCAGGTTGAGTGAAGGTTTGTAGAGGACCAAAATGCAGGCACAGAAACTGGGGTGGTTTCTTAGAGATATAATAAGGAATGGTGGAAACAGAAATATAATACCAGAAGAAAAAAAATTAAGTAAAACAGGGACCAGAACAAAAGAGAACACATTCTGTAGGTTAGGGAGGGAATGAAGAAAACCCAGCAACCAGTAACTGCAGAGGAGGTAGTATATATGCCAAACAGAGCAAACAATGGAGTAATCAATTAATTGGGGGCAGGTGTGGACAGAAGGAGCTAGAAGGGAGCTAGGGGAGAGGAGACTGGCACAAGGGGGCAACAGAGAGTAGACAAGAAATACATGAGATCTAAAATACAACCAGAAAACAACTAAAATGACACAAAATGTAAATGAAAACAATTATATCAAACTTAAACAGAACCAAAAAGCCGAGACAGGGCAGAATCACAACACATTCATGAGTTTGTGGTTGGGTTTTAGTGGAAAACTTTCCACAATTGACTTTTTTTTTTTTTTTAATCAAGCTAAGATTTTTATCTGGAACTCAGAAGTTTTTAGTTCAAGATAAGTGGAACCAGTTCTGGACCAAATCTTTCGGTTTGGTCAGGTTGGGAGGGCAGTGTTTTTCAATCATTGTACAGAACCAAAAGAATCAACCAAAAATATGCCATCATCTAATTTATTAAGTGAACCAAAAAGCTGATAGTCCACATTTGGATCTGAGGCTGAAGGTTGCAGACTTCTTATCTAGTAAATTAAGCATCTATCTCAGTATGATCGAAACTCAGTATGACCAAAACTAAAAGGGCAACACTTTAATTTTTAAATGAACTTGGAAGTGAATCTTTAAATGTTAAAAAATGAAATCTGTCCAAGGGACCTGTTAGTTATTGTTTCTGTACCGACACATACAAACACAAAAAATGACTTCATATTATGTCTTCAACACAGGCCTTAAGGAGTCAGGGTCAGTTTCACAAGGGTACTGCAGAATGGTCTAGAAACACCTATAAATGGTACCACTCCTTTGTTAAATCAAACCGAGTGTGCATCAGCAGTTAAGCGTGCATGTTACAGCACTTCACCTACAGAAATTGCATACTTTGATAGTTTGCTATCTTTGTGTGCATTTAAAAGGCTATACAATGCAAAATATGTTGTGGTGACAGTCTAAGAAACACAAAGAAAAAGAACTCTAATGAACAGTAGGGCCTTGTTAAGACAATAAAGCTCTGTCACCTCACTTGGAAATAAACATAATACCTAATCTGAGCAATACGCTTTACACTTCTTTTTTGATTCTCCTTCCATCCTTAAAGATATCACAGAAGATTTTCACACCAGACATACCACCGCTGTGAGATAAATTGTGACAGTAACTCAATATGAAGTGAAATAGCTGAGAAAGCCTTGAGTTCACTTGCGCTGACAGTGCTGTTTAATTCTGTCTCGTGCTAGCCTGACATTTCTGCTGCCACTAAATATTAAACATGTGTACCCGTTTCATTTGCATCTGGTAATGAGGTGGGAGACAGCGCCCAACTGGTCAAGCTTCTCTCTCCAGAGCAGTATATCTGTGCTTCCTCCAACACTCACATGAAGTATTTAAAACTAAACATTTAGAGAGAAACTGAAACAAAGGTGGGAGGTTGAGAAATAGAGAATGATTATGCAAGAGTTTCTAGAGACCTACATCTATTTGTGAACATGTTTCCTAATATGGAGAGAGGCCTTACATGCAAGAACAAATAAACTTTGATTTAAAATCATTTTTAAAAGGTTGGGATAAGATTTATAGTTGAGGTTACAGAAACAGCAGCTTCAACTCAGCTTCGAGTAAGTCTTCAGGAAATAAAGGGCGCTTGACAAGGTGATGTGTGTGTTTTAATGTGCATGCTCCAGAATTCAGGATCCTGTCTGAAATGACCCCAAGCTCTCAAGGAGGGTCTGCTCTGCCTGACATTTTTCCCTGAATCTTTTAATATGTATCCCTTGCTGCAAAATGCATTAGCGGGGAGAGGAGAAAGAGGCACAAGAAGAGAGGGTTAAATGTGATTCCTTTAAATGTCATCACATCTTCATAATGCAATATATATTCATGATCTGGCAGTCCAGAAGGGCAGAAATCAACATTGTGTTTGGTAATCCAAATGTTTTATCCCAATTTTGATTTTCCATACAACTCCTGGAAGACATTGCAAACCAGACTGTGCATCATTTTCTTTGGCTTTTTATCTCTGAGAGGAATGATGGTATCCTAATGTCATAAAGAATTATTTTTTTCAGCAAAGTAGTTAATAACATTTCACATGACGTGCCTGGGTGTACTTTTAGAAATAAAATACAACTAAGTGATCTCAGTGCTATAAAGTTTGTATGAGATGTGTTTGTGGTTGCACATGCACAAATAAGCTGATGGTGTCGATCGCGGTTGCAGTACAGATTCATCTTTTATGAATAGTGAAAGGTTTACTACAGTATATGCAATGTTGAATCCCCACTGTACTGGTTGCCCTTCGGGTAAAAAATATAAGGGAAGAACTTTATTCTTTTCCTTCAGTCAGACTTTCATGAAAATACTCTTCCATAATCCCTAAACGAAACACTATTAAAGTAAACTTTCAACTTTGTTCTCTGTTTACATTCTGTGAGAAGAAACCCAATGAGCTCCTGTTATTAGCCTATTTAATGGATCCAAATCTTTGCTTTTAGGCCTTGTGTTACGTAATAAAGTGGTCTAAATCAAATATGATGGAAAAAGCTTGATGGGAGCTTGATGAAAAGCTTGAAACTTTTTACAGAAAAGCAAAACTATTGAAGAAAGAAGGTAGACCTGAACTTGTTTGTGTAAAAAGAGAAAGGGGACCTTCTTGCTTCTTGTTAATTCCCTCCTATTAGCTGTTAAGCCCACTCAGCAGTCATTGAGAATTGTGTCCACTCACAGGCCTCCGGTGGGACTGCGTGTCCTGAGGTTTACTGTTGCAAGCTTGTCATGTCCACGTCAACAGCACTTATCGCCTTCTGTCTGAGCGCTGAGACATTTCCCAGGCATTTAGCTGCCTGTTTGTCTTCTCTTTATTTCCCCTCCAAATCTGTCACATATAGTCTTCACCTGACACCTCACAGAGTGTTCCTATCTCAAACACTGTCAAAACAGGCAGATCCAACAGTAAGAGAAAGCAGCAGGGAACCACAGATTGCCAAGTGTTATGCACTGATCAAGCACTGGAAATAATGACCTGTGTAGGCAAACCAGTCTGGAATCATTTTCTTCATCAACACACGGTCTGCCACCCAAATAAGAGAGAATGAACACTTTCTGTCCTGGTAGCTTTTTGCGTTTCAGTTCTTTTACACTTTGAAATATCAAGTGCTGCTTTGTGCGGCTCTCACTCTGCCTTCCAAATCAATAACACTAAGTCCAGAGTTTTTGCACATCACTAAGGTTTTGTCTGTTCTTTTATTTTTTGGAGTAGAATCACTGGCATGCAAACAATGCACTTCGCAACGCAGGCATGGCAAGGAATCAAACCCTTTTCTTTGGCTCGTTTCTTTTTTTTTTTCTCTTCTTCTTTTGCCTTTCTCCACTCACCAAAAACCACATCTAGTATTTCAATAAGTGCTTGGTTTTAATACATTATTGATCTTAAGGTTGAACTACGGGCCACTGCATTACAAGAATTCTAGAGGCCATCATGGTGTGACACTCATGTACTTGTGAAAAATTATACCAATTATGAAATCAAACAACAACTACCTTAAAAAGCAATTGTCAATTTGTAAAACATTTTCCCCATAATGCTATTGGTTTTGTGGATACACAGGAGTGGGTGTTGGATGTTTGTCTTCCAAATACTGATTTTTTTTTAACACATTACAATTCTCTCTGCGATGCTCCAGCACTGAGGCACAGCTTCGATTGTGTCCATGCTGAGCAAATACATACTGGTAAGACAATAGCATTTACCATCGATTAGCCTTTATGAGCATCACAATGTCTTACACCACCAAGTGCACTTAAAAGCTTACATTAAAGCTTTGAATTATGATTAGTATACTACATACTAGTGCATTAGGAAGGGATGTATTTATTCTAATTTTGCAATGCCTCAAAACTAGCAGAGAAGAGAAAGCCATTTCTAGAGGCCATGCGCTGAGTGCTAGTGGGGTCAAGTGTAAGCCTCGTCTAAGACAGTGGCTGCCTGCCTGTGTTTCCATATCACAACATTCAATCATGCAGTGCCCTCATGCAGAAACCTTTAACTCAATGCCCATGAATGCAGGGAAGCAAAGCTGACTGTCTACTCCAGCGTCAACAAGCTCTATTCTTGTATGAGCTACAGTTACTGAGTGTTTATTTTTGTTTTGTTTATGTACCAAAAGAAAAGCCAACATTTTTCTTTACAGATAAACTGAGCAGGCTGAAACAGGGATAACTGGTGGATCTAAAGAAGGAAGAATATCATTACAAAGTTAATTGGTTTTAGTAATTTATTTCAAAAAGGGAAATCCATCAGCAGCCACTAGACTATTGATATATTTCACATTTATTGCTGTTAATTTTGTTTTTCATGGCTTATAGCTAATATTTTATTTAGGATCATGAATATTTTAGAAAACTTGTTTGTTACTTTTATCAGATATGATATGTTATATTTACATAACATATATAACTATATTGTAGCATCAATCTGGACTTGACAGTCTTAGTCTCTTTCACCCACTGGAAGGATTGAAGGCCACAAAAGGTTATTGCTAGAGATGAAATTATCCAACCTTTTCATTTCCAATTCAAAATTAATATTACAGCTTTGGGGACTGACTGATACCAATATTGACTCAATATGGTATCAGTATGCAGGGGTTGACGTTAAGTATTTTTACCGCTTGCCCTTTGGGCAAGTGACTTTCACATTTCATTTGCCCAGAAACAATTTTTACTTGCCCAGTATAATATTTGATAAATACAGTTCCTAATATTCATTCTTGTATATATATCAATGAAACATGTTTGTTTTTTTTAAATGTTTTTTGTAATTCAGTATTTTTTAAGTTTACAGGTTCCTGTTGTGTATCTGCATGCGTCAGATAATGAACTCAAGCCTACATTACCGTGTTAACATGCTTTTCAACCCTTCCTGCACATTCTTTTCAAACTAAACTTTGCTTTAAACTGTTGTGTGCTTGGAAAAATATAAATTGTAATGTTAAAAATCAAAAAAAACTTGACAGGTTAAAAACTTAAGATAAATCACAAGACAGAAGTCAATGTCACAAATGAATAACTTTTGTTTTAGAGTCAGATAATGTTGATACAAGATAATAGTATTAATATAATGTGACTTTTCTTGAGAATCATTATACATAGTTATTTTATGCAGGGTTTCCACAGTCTTACATAATTTCAGAATTCCTTGACTTTTAACTGACTCAGGATTAATTTTCCCTGACAATATAAATGCAGCAACAAGACAATAATAACATAAGAGGTCACCAATTTAACATGTTTAGCTCTATAACATTTAAATGCACCTCTCCAATGTCTAAGAGAAAAAAATTTCATGAACATTTTTAATGTATGACCTGCATCACTGTACAGAAGACTGCCAAATGATAGCCATATTTACACTGTGCGCATGGCATACAATTATGCCAATTTTCCTAATCCCTGACAGATAATTTTTAATCTAGGGTTATCTGGGTGGTGGGTGAAATGGGTGTAGGGTAAAATAGCCTTGTTGTTGTTTTTAGACTGCCAAGTCGAAAAAAATGTGTCTGATTCGCGCCGGACAAAAATCACGCCATCTGGCGGAAAATCATGCAGCTTTTTGAAATCACGCGGCTTTTTTGAAATCACACAGCTTTTTGAAATCACGCGAGAATGTGTACAAAACAACAAAAATGGCGCCGGCAACACTTGTGGGTCGTTTTCAGCGAATGATGGTGATTTTAAAGTAATTTTGAGTGATAAATATATTTTTTTGCGATCATTGCACTTGCCTGGCGGGCAAATGCAATGAAATTTGTACTCTCCCGACAATAAAAGCTACTTGCCCCGGGCAATCGGGAAATGGTTAACATCGAGCCCTGGTATGAATCATACTTTTATTACTCATTTTGTTGCGTGAAATTTTATAAAATGCTTCTTCAAGTGATTTTACCCAAAGAGCAAAAAAATATTCAACAATTGGTATGCAAATAGATTAGGTCAGAGGACTCAGAACGTAGCATCCAGAATTCAGGCGAGACAGACAGTTATTACCTTAAAAGGCGTTTATTGAATCAACAAGTGGCTGCTCGTCAGCTGAGGCGATTCTCTGCAAGAATGGAGACTCAAGTCAGTGACTTCAGAACTCAAACAGGGAACGACAATGAGCATGAAAGCCACCAACCTGGAAAAGTTAAGTCTCGGCCTAGAAGAAGGAGTGTAGTCCAGAGGAGTGGAACTCCATTGCTTGTTACTGAGCCGGTACCAGATATCCACAACAGGGGCGGCCAAAACTCAGAAGTCCGGGGGCAGAAACAGGTCAGGATCAGGCAGAACTAACACAACAAGGAATGCTAGAATTAGTCTGACTTGAAGCTTGAATAATCTGGCAACAATGGCTGTGAAACAGTGGCTTAAATAGCAGCAGGAACAGGTGAATATGATGAGATAATGAGCGCAGGGCAGAGCAAAGCAGATGAGAGAAAAAAATAGGAAAACCCAGCCTATGGTGCCAAGATCATGGCAGATTACCCATTTATTATGAACCAAGTGTTTAGAAAACTCTACACTGAAGCTGAAAATAATTGTCGTTCTATTGAGTTGTGCTGTACAAATAAATTTGCCTTGACTTGCCTTGAAGTGGGGGTTTCTATCAGTATGGCTGTAGCTATCGATTATTCTATTACTTAATCTGTCAAATATTTTTTTATATAATATATAAAAAGAGATACTTTCAACATATTACATTTCAAAATAAACATTTATTAATCAATTAGTCGTAATTTAACATTTCAGCCCTCTCTATCAGCATACTAATATAATACAATTTAGATGCAGTCTGTTACGTACATTCCAATTTTTGTTTTTGGGCTAATGTCAGACTGATTTCCGATATCAATGTTGTTTTGGGATATCCCTATTTTTGTTTGCTGGCTGTTCGCAAGGAGCTTTATCTATGCATACCACCGAACGCTGAAGGATAGGTGCTATTTTAAAAGGACCTTAAGAAATATGGATAGAAGCAGTCTTGGGAAAATGGGAAGCAAAAACTGGATGGTTGCACAGAGGTACTGTAATTGCCTTCTTTAAAAAGAAAGTAATTTTCAAGTTTTATTTTAAAATCATGGTTCCAAAGTCTGAGGGAAGAGTGGAAAGTCCACACAATTGCCTACCAGGACATTTTACTTCATGCTTGTTTGCCTTTGTTGACAGTACTGTACATATACTGACTTCAATCAATATGCTATTACTTTGCTGGATTTGCAAGCAAGCTGGGCTGACCGTGAGTCTATACGGTCACATATAGAAAAACATCAAGAAGAAGATGAGAGACACTACAGCCAACAATGTAAATGAGCTCAAGGCTGTTATAAAAGAACTTTCCAGTCCATCTCCATACCACACTGCATTGACACAGTAATTACATTGAAATTTACTCTTGAAATACAGCTGTCCCTTTGTACTCAAAATGTAAATGGCTCTAGCTTTATCAAATAAATTACAGATTTAAAATAACTTTTTGAGAATCTCCTACTTCATTGTGATAGATGGTGGAATGAAAAACTACAATTACGGTCAACTTTATTGTTTCCAGCCTAAATCATTCGTGTGACATCTAAATGACATTTTAATAAAAAAATTGGACAGGTTATTTGCTGCAGTATCCTAAAAGATGTAATAGGTTGGAATGTTGAATTGCTAGTGTCTTTTGGGAAGGGGGGGGGGGTTGTGCGTTTGACGGGACACAAAAGTGTGAACCAAATAAATGAAGTCGAGGTAGTATTACAGTGTGTTATAAGAAGGAGCGAGAGTGACAAGCCCGTTCCTCCCATGAAGCAGCTGAGCTGGCATTAAACAGACAAGACATCCCGTTCAGTCAGTTATCAGCCCAGGAATAATGAAGGAACAGGCCGGTAGACCAGGACAAGTCACCCTAGTCAGCCAAGTGGAGAATTTAATTTCGTGCAGGTTTCTCTGCAGCCAAGCATTTCCCCATTGGAGGTCCACCGGTGCCTGAGCATGGACATCTCAGCAAGCCCGACACTGAGTCTCTGCAGCGCTGACAAAGATGTGTGGTGATGGATTTTAGAGTGGCTGGGGGAAGAGGGTGGACTTAGGTTTGGCAAGGGCTGTTAAAGAGGAGAGGGAATGATGACAAGCCAACTTCAGAGAAAAGTAAGAAAGCAATCACTCGTGTTCCTCATTTTTTCAGGGCACGGTTGCTTTATTAAATCAAAGGAAGTTAAATGAAAAATGGGTCCTGTCTCACCTAAAGATATGTAGAAAGAAGATAATATTGTCTGTGTGTAATGGTACCTTTGCTCCATTATCAGGCACTGACACGGCTGTTGGGTCCAGGTGGCAGAACTGCTAAGTATATGAACTTTGGAAACAGACATATACCACTCAAAAATTGGTGACTTTAAGATATCTGGATTGTGTGAAGCTTTGAGCTACTAATTTAGTTTTCACCTCCTTCCTGTTTTTCTGTAAAAACACATTTATAATCTTATAACATTTTTGTTATAAATATCAAGGCTGTAATTAACTACTTCTATAGAATTTACAACATCAGTGTATTAGAAAGAAGTGATCGTAAAACAGAACTGATATTTTTAATTAGCATTGGAATCTTTAACTATATATCAGTTTTCCTACACAGCCATAGAAAGTCCCACAACCTGCCCACATCCCACATAAGCTTCAAAGCACCAACTACAGCAATACTCCCCCAGAACTCTACCTCTGCCTGATATAAGAACATCCTTCTATGTTTGTAAAATATTGGGACCAAAGTCATTTTCTTTCGTTAAGTGAAAAACTTGCCAATTACAGCCGATTCTGATTGAAGCTTCTAATTAATTGATCCTTGGCTCTTTTATGTGTGTGTGAAACCAGTAATGCTCTTTGATCTAGCCATTATCCCCTCAGTCATTGGCCAAATGGCCCTCAACTTCCCTGAAGTAAAGTCTCTGGAGCACTTCAAAGTTCCTTTAAATGCTCCGCGATAATGCAGGACCCAAAGAAATTACCCATCAAGGGATTGAACGACCATGAACCTGTTAGGTTACAAGAAAAATCGTTCTACAGCAAATGCCCTTCTGATGTCTTCTCATGTTCTTTACATGTCTCCGACTCATATGCAGCATCGTAACACCCCTTTAAGTATGCTATTCATTAGCCTTAGCTCAGCCTTCAACACCACCCTTCCAGGCATGCTGGCCCTGAAGCCCCCCATCCTGGGTTTATCTTGTTTATTGGCCAGAAATTTTCTTACCAAGTAGCCCCGGCTGATAAAAGAGAACCATCTATGCAACTGATACTAAACTTTGGCTCGCCACAGTGTTATGTTTTCTGTCCTGACCTGTTTATTCTCTTGACAAACGACTACTCTGCTACTCACAAAACAAATATGGTTGTGAGGTTCGATAACACGACTACTATGATGTAACCTGACTCCGCCAGATAGATTTGCTCCGCATATCCATCTGGAAACCTTCCGTTGAAGTAATTTTGGGAAGGGGCGAAAATACTGGTTAGCTGATTGGCCTATGTTGGTGATAGATGGGCCAAATAAATGAATTAGATCAACGAAGCATATGACGTACTAACAGCCAGGCTACTCTTGCCGAAACCAGTCGGGAGAAGAGCAAAAACATCTTTTCCTCTGAGAAAAGCCTCCAGAGCAGCGTTTTGCTCTTCTTTCAGTGAAGAAATACTCTGTAATTCCGATAAAACTTGGTCGATAGCCACGCTAATGCTACAGTAGTTTCATCGGCTGAAGCTGCCATTTTCTTTAGACTGAACTGTCGCGCTTCTCGTTGCGTCACACCTCAACCCGCCTCAAAGCCAACGCTGATTGGACGTTCGTTTGGTGAACAGCTCCAAATTTTCTTCAACGGAGAGTCTCCAGAGTGATTAGCGAGTGAAATCTGGAAATCTCTGCAAGATCAGGATGGTCTCACAAGGCTAACTATGATGGGCCTCATATCTAACGATGAAACCTACTATAGAGTAGAGGTCCACTATCAAGTGGATAAAGGATAAAGAGTAGTGCTCTAGGAATAGCCTTACCCTGAAAACCAATGAGGCCACAGTGGAGTGCAAGAGCTCCAGAATGACTGAACACGCTGACAATACTTCCCAACTGATGAAGAAGGCATCAGCTTTCTCAGGAAGCTATAAATGACTGGTCAGCCGCTCACTTCTTCCAGTCAAGATATCTCAGCAGACAACATCATATGACATGACCAAGGGGTCGTGCTTTTTTCAAAACTAATATAACAAAAAAAGAGAACGATTTCTCTGATAAGGGAATAAACAAAACTGGTTTATTTTTAACCTTTTGCCAATATGTGATATTATTCACATATCTGTTTGATTGTTTTAATCTAGAAAAGTTTTAAAGGCAACGTTTTAGTTATGTAAGTTTTTTCTTTATAGGGGCCAAATGAATAAGTTAATATTTGATGAAAGCACTTTTTTATTTTGAACAAAGAGAATTTTTATGGAAATTGTTTCTTCTGTTACAGGTCTCTGACCTGAAAACAAAGAACAGTGGGTGGTCTTTTAAACTCTTGTTTTGAGCTGGCAAAATGTACTGTAATTTTTTTGTTGTTGTTGTATCTGCTCTTTGTGATACGTTCTTGCCAGGTTTGATTGTAAAAATAATTTCCATTCTTTGTTGGTAGTGCCATAAAATGAATGAAGAAATCTATTCAGCAAACAAAGAAGAAGGCCAAATGAAAAGGCAATGGCCAAAAACAAAATAAGTGTTAATCCAAGTCTATAACAAGAAAGGAAGTTCCAGTGAAGGCACTGGCAGTTCAGCTTGTGTGCATTTTGAGAAACAATAGCCCTTGTTATGTGTTGCTACAAACCATTAAACTGAAGAAAAACTACAGGAGTGTTCACTTTTAATAATGAATACTTTTAAGAAATATGCTTTCCACAGTATGTTGTCTTGCTGAGAGTGAGATGGTGATAACAATGCTTTATCATGTAAAAAAAGGATAAAAAGGCCCTTCCTCTGAATTTAATTTGCTGTATCATGAAAGTAGATCTATAGCACCTTTTTGAAAATTTACTTCAGTTAGGGTGACCATATTTTCATTTGGGAAAACCAGTACACCTTGGGGGGCGTGGCGC
>NW_015151039.1:228855-231503 GCF_000732505.1 Cyprinodon variegatus
ACTTTAAAAAAATAAATAAATAAACAAACAGTTTTGAAAACCTCGGTATTCATTCTTTTCCTGCTTTGTGGTAGATCTGTTCGAATTTACAGCCAAAACTCTTCCGGCCTCCTTATTTTCAAGGACTTCGAAGGATCCAGTCTAGGTAGACCGCGTCCTTGGAGGATGCGTCCTAGGTTTTTTGGAACAGAGCCTCTGATTAAGAACAGGGCTGCCCGCACTGATGCGGCTCAGGGATTACGTCACACGGAGCGTCGTGCGCAGTGAAATCAGGACATTTCCTCACTTTCTAAAAAAAACCCGGGACGCCCGGGACAGGACGTGAAATACGGATATGTCCCGGGAAATACGGACTTTTGGTCACCCTACTTCAGTGTCACAGGACATTGGTTACAGTCATTGCAAAATAGTGTGCATATATGTATATATGTGGTCTCATTAAATACTAGGCAGGCTTAACCTACCTTGTAAATTTCGGGAAAAAATGTTGGTAAAATAAGCAGTATAAGAAAGCCTATGACTCAATGCCAGTAACATTGATCCTGGAACGCTGAAGCACTCTAAGAACTTTCATTGCTAACACTATTGGGCTGTGGAAAACCCACAGCCCCATATTCCTTGGTATATTTCATGAAATATGCGGAATATACCAAGGAAATGATGATGCTCGGTCCCCCTCGTTTTTCTGCTCAGCCAAAAAATCAATAAGACTGCCTATGGATACCGAATCAGAATTGAGGCCGCTATCAGCCACCTCGAGTGCATGGATCAAGCTGTATGCTAAGAGACATTAAAGGCCACAAGGAAAGCAGCAACAGTCAAATACCTGTAACGAGTAAGGCAAGTTCAGAGGAGTCAGCTCAATGATAAGAACAAGTTCCAGGCAATCAACAGCTACGCTTTGCGTGTAATCAGATACCCTGCTGGGATAATAAGTTGGCCTCAGGAGGAAATTCAGGCCACTAATGAAAAACACCTAAGCTACTCACCATGCTGAGTGGATTCCAGCGCAAATCCAGTATCCACTAACTACACACTAAGCGCAAAGAAGGAGACAGCATCAGAGCATCAAACTGAAGATGAAACAGCCAAGCTCCAAGAATACATCAGGAAGATGACCCCGATGGATTACGGCTTAATCCCTTGGAAATAAAGGAAGTGGAGGAACCATCATGGGAGGAAAAACCCTTGCCTGGGATGTACCACCAAAAGGTGGCTGATTTGACATAATCCTACCAATGGTTATAGAGGGCCGGGCTGAAAGATAGCACAGAAGTACTGACCATGGCAGCACAGGAGCAAGTCTTCATTACCAGAGTAATAGAGGCCCAGATCTACCACACCAGGCCAGATCCCAGGTGCAGGCAATGCAATGCGACCCTAGAAACAATCCAGCACCTCACAGCAGGATGTAAGATACTGCCAGGAAAGGAATACCTGGAACATCACAACCAAGCTGGCATGGTGTAAAGAAACATGGAGACCCCCAGGTCAAAATTGGAGCCACCCCCCAAGGTTTTGGAGAATGGCAGAGCTAAGATCCTGTGGGACTTCCAAATACAAACAAATAAAATGGTTGTGGCCAACCAACCGGACATTGTGAACATTGATAAGCAGCAAAGTACAGCCGTAGTGATAGATGTCACCATTTCCAGTGATGGAAACATCAGTAAAAAGATAAAGAGTAATTGAAAAAAATACCAAGGACTCAGGGTAGAACTGCAAAAAGCCTGGAAGGTTAAGGCAACTGAAGTGCCTGTGGTCATTGGAGCACTCGGGGCAGTAACCCCCACATTGGAACAGTGGCTGCAACAGATACCCTGACAAACATCAGTGATCTCAGTCCAGATATCCACAGTTCTAAGGGCAGCTAACATACTGCGAAGAACACACAAGCTCCCAGGCCTCAAACTTGAGTTTATTTATTTGATGAGGTGGTTTTCTGGTCAAATTGAACTTTTTCTTTGCCCAAAACTGCAAAGCATCACACTCGTCACCAGTGTTGGGCACTTACTTTAAAAAAGTAATTAGTTTAAGTTACTGGTTACTTCTCCAAAAAAGTAACTGAGTTACTAACTGAGTTACTCCACAGTAAAAGTAACTAGTTATTAGTAAAAGTAACTATTGCGTTACTTTTTCGTTTCTTGCCCCCGTAACCCTCACCACCCAGGCCAAACTTCTAGCCGTGCATTTCAAAAGCCAGCTGAATAGAGTTGACGGCAAAGACAAGTACCTGCAGAGAGTTTTGCATTTATTGCAACTCAACGTAAATGGAACGTTATCTGATGGGCCTATAAACCCCGTCAGATAGTGGTTCCCCTGCTTAACATGGAGGGAACGGTATCTGATGGGCTTCTAAACCCTGTCAGATAGCATTCCCCTCTTCCTAACATGGGGGGAACGGTATCCGATGGGCCTATAAATTCCGTCAGATAGCGTTTCCCCTGCTTAACATGGGGGGAACGGTATCTGATGGGCTTCTAAAACCCGTCAGATAGCATTTCCCTCTTCCTAACATGGGGGGAACGCTATCTGATGCTGCGTAAATATCATTAGGCTGCATTACCTCTACTCATGGGTGTGAAGTTTTTTAACAGGACGTTCAGATCCATCCATCCATCCATCCATCCATCCATCCATCCATCCAT